>NC_091101.1:26927500-26932500 GCF_024713975.1 Paralichthys olivaceus
CGGAGCGGCGGAGGTCTCCCGCCTGGGGCGCCGCTCCCGTGGCGGCGGACCTTCCGCCCGGGGGGCCTGCCGCCGCGGGACCGGCGGCCCGGGCCGAGCGGCCGATCGCCGCTCCGCGGACCTCTCCGCGGAGACCCGCCGCTGTGGCCGACCCGACACACAGGGTGAGTACTGTTAATGCACAGGGTGTGAGGGTGGAGGGTATTTTGGGTGAGGAGGGTGTTTTGGGTGAGGTAGGGGAAAGGGAGGTGGGAGGTGAAGGGAAAGAAGAAAGTGGTGGGAGTGGGGTGTGTATGAAACAGGTGGAGGAGAAGACAGGTGAGGAGGAAAGGAAAGGGGGTGAAGAAAAGAGTGAGCAGCAAGGGAAGGGAGGAGAAATCAATGTAAATAAAGGAAATAAAACTGGAGAGAGTAGTGTGTCATGGAGTGAACAGGTGGAGGAGGCTGAGATGGAGGAAGAAGCAGGAAAAGCAGTCAAACCAAAACAAACAATAAAACGCAGGCGATCAACCAGAGGTGCAACCAACGAAGCCAAAAACAGCAAAGTGGAGGAAAATCAGAATAACAGTGATGAAAGTGAGAATGAGTGTGTGTCTGACAGCAGCGATGTGCCAAGTTTTAACAGTAGTCAAAAAAAAAAAATGTTCACTGGAGAAAAATTAAAACATTTCCTTCATCAAACTAAAAACCAACACGGGGTGAAGGTGGAAGAACACTTCCCCGACTTAGGTCTTTTTATTTCCTCGGCCAGACTCCACATGAGCCAGAGGGAAGAGTCTGGCCTCACAGATCAGGAGGTTTTTAGATTAAAGAAGCTTGTGCTCAAAGCAAAAAAACAACTGAGCAGTGATGGAAAAGGCAGCAATGTGTGTTTTAATTAACTTATTGTTTTCTATTATAGTTTTTAACATCTCTACCACTATGGATGTTTTTAAAATAGGTGTTTTAAACGTAAACGGTGCAAGAGACCAAAAGAAAAGACATTTTATTTATGAATCAGCCAAAATGAAAAAAATAGATGTCTTCTTTTTACAAGAAACGCATAGTGATTTTAATAATGAGTCTGACTGGAGGAGGGAGTGGGAAGGGGAAGCCATTTTAAGTCACAACACCTCCCTCAGTGGAGGAGTGGGCTTCCTCTTCTCACGGGCTTTTAAACCCAAGGCACTGGAGGTCCAACATTTTATCGAGGGGAGGCTTCTTTTAGTCAAAGCTCAGTTCGACCATTTTGCTGCTGTTTTTATCAACATTTATGCTCCAACATCTGGTGCAGAGAGGAAGCAGTTTTTAGTCAAAGTAAATGACGTTTTAAATAGTTGCTCTACGGAGGATTTTTTATTCTTGGGGGGGGATTTTAACTGCACTGAAGATGCGATTTTAGATCGGAACCACACAGAGCCTCATGCAGCCTCTCAGCACGCCTTGAAGCAGCTGGTCCGCTCTCACGGCCTGGTGGATGTGTGGAGGAGGATGCACCCAGACTCCAGACAGTACACCTGGTCCCACTTCAGAGAGAGCAGGGTCTCCTTAGCCAGACTAGATCGTATTTATTGTTTTAAACATCATTTTAACATTTTTAAGAGTTGTGTTATTATGCCTGCTGGTTTTACTGATCATTCTCTCATTTTATCTCATGTTTTTATCAGGAACATTTTACCCAAAAGTGCTTATTGGCATTTTAATTCTGTTTTAACATTTGATAGGAGTTTTAGAGAGGTCTTTATTTATTTCTGGGGTGTTTTTAGACAGAGGAAGGGCGATTTTAACAATCTTAGGCAGTGGTGGGATCATGGTAAGACACAAATAAGACTATTGTGTCAACAGCACACACTAAACGTCACACGAGATAGCACCAGATCTATGAAGGATCTAGAGACCGAAATAGTGGAACTAGAACATTTAAGTGAGTCCACCGGAAATCGAGGTTATATTGAAAGCCTCAAAGAGAAAAAAATGGCTTTAGCCGACCTGCTGGACAGTAAAGTACAGGGCGCCTTGGTCAGGTCCCGGTTCCAGAACATCACAGAGATGGATGCTCCCTCTAGCTATTTCTTCAGCCTGGAGAAAAAGAACGGGCAGGGGAAAGTAATCCACGCACTGCTGTCTGACACGGGGCAAGAACTGACGGAACCAAGCCAGATACGAGGGCGGGCTGTGAGCTTTTATCAACTTTTATACTCTACCGAGTACAAGGAGGAGCCGGCGCTCCTGGAAGGTTTCTGCAGGGGACTACCCCAAGTCTCTGCAGAGACCAACTCACAGCTCGAGGGCCCCCTCCAGATGCAGGAGCTACTGACCGCCCTGCAGGGCATGCAGGGACGGCGAGCTCCTGGCATTGATGGCCTAACAGTGGAATTTTATAAGGCCTACTGGGACATCCTCGCAAAGGATGTCTCAGAGGTTTTTAATGAGTGTCTGGCCTCTGGTTCCATGCCAGTGTCCTGCAGGAGGGCAGTCCTCACACTACTGCCCAAAAAGGGGAACCTGCAGGACATCAGAAACTGGCGCCCTGTGTCACTGCTCTGTGTGGATTACAAACTCCTGTCCAAAGTATTGGCCTCCAGGCTGGGAAGGGCTATGGAGCAGGTCATCCACCGGGACCAGACCTACTGCGTCCCCGGCAGGTCCATGGTGGACAATGTCCACCTGATTCGAGATGTTTTGGATGTCTCTAGCTCATTAGGTGCAAACACTGGTTTCATTTCCATAGACCAAGAAAAGGCTTTTGACCGTGTTGAACACAGCTTCCTGTGGAAAGTAATGGAGAAGTTTGGGTTCAGCGCTGGCTTCATAGCTAAGATCAAGGTGCTGTACAGTGATGTTGAGAGTGTGCTGAAGGTCAACGGCAGTCTGAGTGCTCCTTTTAGAGTGTGTAGAGGTGTCAGGCAGGGCTGCGCTCTGTCAGGGATGCTCTACGCTCTCTCCCTGGAACCTCTCCTCCACAAAATACGTTCCAACCTTCAAGGGTTGTTTTATCCTGGTTTTAGTAGAAACATGATTTTATCTGCCTACGCAGACGATCTTATAGTTTTTATTAAGAACCAAATGGAGGTTGACGTTTTAGCAGACATTATCAAGGATTTTAGCTCGGCATCGGCAGCGAGGGTCAACTGGAAAAAAAGCGAAGCCCTCGCTGTCGGTGAGTGGCGCAGCGGTCTCCCGGTTCTCCCCCAAAACCTGGAGTGGAAGAAAGGAGGTTTAAAATATCTCGGGGTGTTTTTAGGAGCAGACCATATAATGAAGAAGAACTGGGAGACCGTCACAGAAAAAATTCAAAATAAACTCAACAATTGGAAATGGCTGCTCCCCCAGATGTCTTTTAGAGGTAGAGTTCTGGTTTTAAACAACTTGGTAGCATCCCAGCTGTGGCACCGACTTACCTGTGTAGACCCCCCCCCAGGCTTACTCGCAGAAATCCAGAGGAAGATGGTTGACTTCCTCTGGGGAGGGCTACACTGGGTGCCACAGGGGGTGCTGTTTTTAGCCAGGGAGGAGGGGGGACAGGGCCTCGTCCACTTGGCCAGCCGGACTGCCACTTTTAGACTCCAATTTATCCAAAAGTACCTCACAGGCCCGGCAGATCTGGTGTGGAGAGACGTGGCCAGCAGCATCCTTAGGCGTGCCAATAAGCTGGGGTTGGATGATGCTCTGTTTTTAACTGATGTTAAATTCTTAAAATTAAGTGGGTTGCCTCCTTTTTATCAAGGTGTTTTTAAATCATGGGCCCTTTTTAACAAAGAAAGGTGCCACAAAGCTGACTCTCTGTACTGGTTGTTGAGAGAACCACTTGTAAATGGAGCCAGACTGGACGTCAGCAACACAACAACACCCGGCCTAATGGCGGCGCTGACCCAGTCTGGAACGGTGACTTTACAGCAGCTGGTGGATGCAGTGGGGCCGGCACTCAACAACACCCAGGCCCTGGGCTCCCTGCTGAGGATGCAGTCTACCCGGGTGGCTCAGAGGATCCTGGAGCTCTGGACCCAGAGGCTCTCCCAAGGAGAAAGGGACCTCCTGAGGGCCTACCAGAAGGGGGAGAACGAGCCAGATACTACAGACCCCTACCCGGGGATTATCCTGAGCCCAGACCTGGGAGGAAAGACCGGCCCCCTACTAACTGAAATAAACAAACAAAAACTAACCATACACAGAGCCGACAAAGAGACATTTTACAGGAACTGTGTCAAAAGCATCCACCAGACCGGACTGAGCAGCAGACCCCCCACTGTGTGGACAAAGAGGTGGGGAGACAATGGACCCAGCCCGCAGTGGAGGATTTTATACAAACCTCCCCTTAAGAAACGAACAGGCGACCTCCAGTGGAGAATTTTACACGGCGCCGTCGCTTCCAATGCTTTTATTTCTATTCTTAATCCCACCGTTCTTAACAAGTGTCCATTTTGCGACCTGCGTGAGACTATTTATCACGTTTTTACTGAGTGCAAGAGACTGACAAGTTTCTTCTCTCTTTTAACTGCGGTTTTTAGTAGTTTTAACGTCATTTTTACTGAGAAGGTTTTTATCATGGGAGCTGGATACAACAAAAAAAATAAGGATAAATGGCAGCTCCTGAACCACCTCTCAGGTGAGGCCAAGATGGCCATTTACATTAGCAGGAAGAACAGGGTCGAGAACAGAGACGGGCAGGAAGCGAGGGCGGTGTGGGTGGTAAACCTCCGGGCCAGACTCAGACTCGAGTTCAGCTTTTACAAACTAGTGTCTGATCTCGAGTCTTTTAAAAGAATTTGGTGTTTTAATGACATACTCTGCACCGTCACCAACAATGAGCTGTCTTTTCCACACTTTTTAGCAGACTGAGCTGTTCTTTCTTAGGTTTTATTTTGCATCAGCATTAATTATTTTTTACATGATACTGTAAAACGACTGGACGTAAATTGAAAGATATGTAAATAAAGTGTTGTGTAAAAATCAAAAAAAATCTGTCTGCCTCTCTCTCTCTGTTTCTCTCTCTGTCTGTCTGTCTCTCTCTCTCTCTCTGT
>NC_091101.1:26935000-26955000 GCF_024713975.1 Paralichthys olivaceus
TGTGTCTCTCTCTCTGTGTGTGTGTGTGTCTGTGTGTGTATCTGTGTGTGTTAGTTCAGCTGCATGAAGCATCTTAAGAAATATTTTCCTCTGAGTTCATAATAAGCTGCCAAGTCAATAGGAACCTTCAAAATAAGAGCAGAGGATTGAATTTATTTTGAAAAGCAAAAGGTTTAAAATAAAAACTGAGATGTAAAGCAGACGCAGCAGTAAAGCAGTATGGAGTGTGGTAAACGTTTTATTTACCGTGTGTCTGGATAAATAAGTGATCGATCTGACGAGGTGAATCAATGATGGAAAGGTTGAATAGAAACCAATGAGGTTAAAATGAGCAGGTTTAGTTTAATAAACAGGATTTATTCTCAACCTTCACTTTTATCCACTGATGTTTAAAAAGAGTCCAACAGTCAAAACTACAAAATCCTGATTCATGAAAAATAAAAGTTCACTTTATAAAACCAACCAAACAAGTAAAAAAATAAAAGCGTTTCAAAACGTCAGACGAGCTGAAGACGATGAAATAACTCATATTTACGTGTGTCAGAAGAAGCTATGGAGGAAATAATCCTTTTGTCTTCACTCAGTAAAATAAATGAAACCTCTGAACCTTTGAGAACCAAACATCACACTCTCAGTGTTTCCGAGGGTCGGAGGTCACGTTTCATTCTGGAGCTCTGGATGCTCTTCAACACTCTGTGGTTGACTCGTCAGCTGCTCTTAGTTCATCTCAGTGAATCAGTGAAACCTGGATAAGCTCCGTATGCAGGATGAGAGTGACACTTCAGCAGGGGTTGGATTTTGGTCACGGCCGCAGCACGCCGATCCTCCGGCGCTGCCCTTTTGGCTGATAACGGATCATCTGCTGCCGGATAATCATGACTGAAATATTGAAGCGGCGGCGTTTTGGAGGCGAGCGGAGCTGAAATTTGGCAGAGTGATGCAGGAGGAGGAGGGGGGGGGAGTTCATCCTCGGCCCGCCTGCAGTCGTCTTCCTTCAGCCGCTCAGTAAAACCCCTCTTAGTGGGTAGTGCCATCTGGCCGAGGCCCCTGGCGGAGGCGTAACGGGGCCCAAAAAACTCGGGGTCGAGATGCTTTACTGCCCAAGCCTGCTGCCTGCAGATGGCAGCGGGCGTGCCGCTGGAAAACGCCAAGGTCGTGGTGGCATGTGGCGCCGTGGAAGGGAGAGCTAAATGGCAGTGGGACGGGGGAGAGGAGGGGAGGAGGGGGAGGCACCGCTGGAGCCACAGCAACATCAGGGCCATGCTATGCTACATTAAAGAGCAGCGCTAGCTCGCCATATGGGAGGGCTACTGCTATCAAAGCTAATAGCTATGTTAGCTTAATGTGCGCACACACACACACAGGCGGATATAAAACAAACTTTATATGTATGTGTTTTAGTTGAATGTTTACAGGTGTGTGTGTGAATGCACGCACACACACACACACACACACACACACACACAGTGAGGTGGCAGCTGGTGGAGTGAACAGCCTCCAAGTACAAAGGGATTTAATAAGAGAACAGCTGACAGAGATTCTTGTCTCAGGTTAAAGTCGTTCTTCTCCGTCCTGACCGACCTCCGCTCACACACAGTTTGTGTTCTCATCAAACAGCTGCTTTACAACTTGAACTCCTTCATTTCATTTATATTCACTTCAAAATAAAATACTTTGTCTTGTCCACGTTTATATGGTTTGTGTTGTTCACTTCAGCCTTTGTCTCGTCTCTCTCTCTCTCTCTCTCTCTCTCTGTCTGAACTTAAAATTAATTTAAGGGGGGGTTCATTAAATTCCCTTTTTGGCCCATATTCACATTTTTGTTCCCCAAGCACACAACTACACACACACACACACACACACACATACTTTTCAGCTGTGGGATGAGGGGAACAAGGAGGAAAAAGAGCTGAATTATAAAATGTGTGTGTGTGTGTGTGTGTGTGTGTGTGTTGCTCAGACATTAACCTACTTGTGGTGGTCGAGGATTAAAGAAAATGTTACCTTACTAAAGAGTGTGTGTGGCGTCTTTATCAAAGATGAAGAAAAGATGTAGTTTGTTGACATGGTGACGCAGTGTGGGATGATGGGAGTCCAACAGGCGACCAATTACAACTCAGCGTTACCTTCAAACTACAGATATCTAACAGGTCTGATGATTTGAAAAGATAAAACTATTTTCTGTAAAACACACGACAGTCGTTCATTTCAACTTCCTTTGGTTTGTTCACTGTGTGAAGAAGAAAATATGATGTTTGGTGCTTTATTTTGATTTGCTCTGGTTTCATGTATTTAACCTGAATGACTGAACTCGAAGAAAAGTCTTTTTCAGTTGTATTCTTCTTTCTATTCACAGTCAAACTCACAAACATTTAAAGATCTGTAATGAGACACGTGATACGTTTCACTCTAATGATAAAACTGGTGGTTTTTGCTGTGAAACATCTGCACATGAAGTCGGCTCCTTCACAGAGAAACTTGATCAGTGTTTGTTTCAGTGCTGCGATCTATTTTCTGCAGCAGTGTTTTGTTGCTCCTGCAGCAGGTGACGGGCCGTGGTGATAAACGGGGGAGACGGGGGGTTGTGTACGTCTGGATTAGCTTTACCTAAAACTCTCCACAGCCTCTCCGGGTGTCATCCAGCCTGCTTAAGTTAAGGTGCAGCGACTGGCGGTGATTTGCATAAGTAATTAGCTAATGTGCTGTTCAATTTCTCTCCCATCTGGCTCAGCGAGCTACACCTCATTTCTCAAATTGACAGGCCGGTCACTATCGCTACCCACACTGCAACAAGGCGCCCACCAAATTAATTTGTCAACCTTCTCCTGTAATGGGACGTTCACCTTGAAAACTCAATTTACCTGAGGAGGTGAGAGTCCGAGAGCGAAGGAGCGGCGTGAGCGAGCGGACTGCGAGGAGACGGAGACCAAGATTTCTGGAAAAACTAAATTCTCTGAAGTGTAGAGAGCAGAACGTGGGTGACAGCGGCTGAGATTGGACGGAGATAATATTGAAGCAGCGTGTTTAAGGTGTAAAGAAAGAAAACAAGAAGAAGACAAAGATCTGAGTAAAGACAGAGAGCAAACATTCAGTTCTGCTGTTTTAATCAGACCAATAAATATATGAACTGTTCATGTTTTAGGTCCAGAGATAATGAAAACCACAGATTTTTTAAAGAAGCTGTGGATTAATCAATCAATCAGTTAAACAATCGATAAACACACACGCTGCTGAAAAAAAAGATGTTTAATGACGGAGTTTACGTCACTGTGTTTTCACTTGAATGGTTTTTAAACTTCTCAGAGGAAGAGACGTGTCCCAGAGAAGCAACGACTGAGACCACAGTGTTCATTAAGAGACAGAGGTATCGATGATTCCTCCAGGCAAACACACACACACACACACACACACACACACACACACACACACACACTCACTCAAACCAGAGCAAATCAAAATAAAGCACCAAACATCATATTTTCTTCTTCACACAGTAAACAAACCAAAGGAAGTTGAAATGAACGACTGTCGTGTGTTTTACAGAAAATAGTTTTATCTTTTCAAATCATCAGACCTGTTAGAAATCTGTAGTTTGAAGGTAACGCTGAGTTGTAATTGGTCGCCTGTTGGACTCCCATCATCCCACACTGCGTCACCATGTCAACAAACTACATCTTTTCTTCATCTTTGATAAAGACGCCACACACACTCTTTAGTAAGGTAACATTTTCTTTAATCCTCGACCACCACAAGTAGGTTAATGTCTGAGCAACACACACACACACACACACACACACACACACACACTCCATTAATTTATTAAGATTCCTTTATTGACCATCAGGAGCCTCCTGTGAAGCTGATCCCTCCCCATCTGCAGACTAAATCCTCCTCCTCCTCCTCTTCATCACTACCCAGCATCCCGGCCGGAGACTCAGTGGCCAGGTGTTCATTTAACGTCTAACGGCAGCTTGGTAAGGACGCCCCTGAGTCCGCTTCACGGCGCCACCAGCCGAGCGAAGACTCTGCTCTGCCAAAACTCCCCTCTCCCCCATAAACCCCTCGTACTGCTCCTCTTCTTCCTCCTCCATCCCTCCGTCCGCCCTTTCTTTTCCTCCCTCTTTCTATTGTTTAACGTTCACCTCCGCCATGATCTGGCCTCCGTCCTCTGCTGGTGATAAACTCTGCAGACGTCCAGCAGCTGGACACTAAAGGCTCCTTTACAGCTGGACGTATGGGAAGCAGGATGGGACATATTCCCTTTACATACATGAGCAGTTTCCGCAGCATGAAAACACCCTGGTGGAGAATTTTATATCAGAATGAATCCACTCATGTTTCTGCTTCTACACGTTTGTGTTGTGTCAACGTTTCACCAGTGAACTTCTGTAGTGAAGACGTTTGTCCTGTTTGATCCCTGTAAGCAGTTGATTACTATAAATGAGTTGCTCTTGTGTACACATACATCATGATTCATGCTGAACCCCTTTACTCAAACAAGCATCAAGAAACTTGGCTCTTTACTATTTTTCTACTTGGACACAGTTTTCTTGATGATTTTATGCAGAGAAGTCTGACGTCTTTCACACAACATTGTGTTGAGGTGGAGAAACTTAGATAAACAAGTGAACAACCCTCCACTTCAGAGGGCTTCATATCAACCACATAAATAAGAGGAAATAACAAATAAAAACATTTGTTAACGTTTATGTGGAACAGTTCTCAATATGTGGACAGAACACTGAGAGGTTGCAGGGGGTGCACTACTTTTTTCTCTCCCAGCATGCACGGCGTTCCCTCCCTGGGCTTTACAGCAGGGCTTAGCGTTTTGAACGTGGACCGTCTTCCTAATCACGCCGCTCTAATCCGACCTGTCAAAACCAAACCTGACGCTCAAATCAAAGACCTCAGGATCCTCCTGCCCGCCGCATCATGGTCACTCTTTAATTAGCTCATCCAGGCTGCTAGCTAGAGGATGCTGGGAAAAAATGGAGTGAGTGAAAGAGAGAAAGACAGTCCTCCCCCCTCCTCCCCCCCTCCTTCCTCTGGAGGCTCCATGTCCGTTAAAATCGAGCCGAGCCGGGGGCATCGGGCCACCTAGTTCGGAGAGCAGGAGTGTGTGTGTGTGTGTTCAGGTGTGCATATAGGAAGTGAGAATGATGGACTCAACTCAGGAGTGTGTGTGTGTGTGTGTGTGTGTGTGTGTGTGTGTGTGTGTGTGTGTGTGTGTGTGAGGGAGTACAAGCATTGATCCATCGATCGGTGTCGGTGTGGCCCCCCGAGCGCCGGCAGGCTTAACTGTTATTACTGCTGTGGCTGTTTAGCCGTCAGTCATTAATTAATGCACTCACATTGTTAGCTCTCTCCACCTGTCAGTCACACACACACACACACACACACACACACACACACACACAGTGAGTTACAGCCACTCAGTCTCATTGTTTGATTTCTACTTGTTGACATTAATGAAGTGTTTGTTACCAACTGGGGACCGAGGGTCAGACTACAGCCTCACAGATCACCTGTCTGTCTCTCACCTGTCTGTCTCTCACCTGTCTGTCTGTCTGTCTCTCATATGTCTGTCTCTCACATGTCTGTCTGTCTCTCACCTGTCTGTCTCTCACCTGTCTGTGTCTCACATGTCTATCTGTCTGTCTTTCACATGTCTATCTGTCTGTCTCTCACCTGTCTGTCTCTCGACTGTCAGTCTGTCTGTCTCTCACCTGTCAGTCTATCTGTCTCTCACCTGTCTGTCTGTAAGATCATGAGGAGACAGAGGGAGCTGTGAGGAGACGTTTTCAGTTTTAACTGATGATGTCACTGATTATGTCACTGATGAACACGAGGTTCAGTGTCTTCATGTCTGGTTTCAGTTAGTGACATCATCAGTGAGTGAGGAGCCTCACTCACAGCATCATCAGCCATCGTGACGTCCTCCAGTATCTCCTCTGATTGGTAGATGTAAACTGAATTAAAGGACATTTGACGTGAAGCTCTGTGAGGGAGTGGCTGCCGCTGCGCTCTGCCGACCTCATTCGGTCTGAGCGCGGCCTCGTTGGACAAGCGATCAGATGATCAGGTGACCTCACAGCGTCAGGAGCTTCCTGTGACGTCTGTAAACACACCGAGGATCCACTGAAGCTGCTCACAAGCCCTCAGTGTCAGGCCCCGCCTCCGTTCAGTCCCCGCTAACTCAGAGAGGAAACACGTGTTTCTGTTTGTCACAGAAGCAACACATCGCTTCCTCTTCGTGTCATTAATCCACACGTTGCTCGTAGAGGAGGAGTGAACGTCCTCCAGGAGGCGACGGCTGCTTCTCTGGGACGTTCGTGAGCGCTGCATCGGCTCTACCATTGACCTTCAGATGACCCTGATCATGATCTCCACCCACTGCTTCACGTCCAGGCTGCAGCTCCTGCACCTCCTGCAGCTCCTGCAGCTCCTATAGCTCCTATAGCTCCTGTAGCTCCTATAGCTCCTGCCGATCATTAAGCTCCCGCACCTCCTGTAGCTCCTGCACCTCCTGCAGCTCCTGTAGCTCCTATAGCTCCTGCCGATCATTAAGCTCCCGCACCTCCTGTAGCTCCTGCACCTCCTGCAGCTCCTGTAGCTCCTATAGCTCCTGCCGATCATTAAGCTCCCGCACCTCCTGTAGCTCCTGCACCTCCTGCAGCTCCTGCACCTCCTGCAGCTCCTGCACCTCCTGCAGCTCCTGTAGCTCCTATAGCTCCTGCCGATCATTAAGCTCCCGCACCTCCTGTAGCTCCTGTAGCTCCTGCAGCTCCTGTAGCTCCTATAGCTCCTGCCGATCATTAAGCTCCCGCACCTCCTGTAGCTCCTGCACCTCCTGCAGCTCCTGTAGCTCCTATAGCTCCTGCCGATCATTAAGCTCCCGCACCTCCTGTAGCTCCTGCACCTCCTGCACCTCCTGTAGCTCCTATAGCTCCTGCCGATCATTAAGCTCCTGCACCTCCTGTAGCTCCTGCACCTCCTGCAGCTCCTTCACCTCCTGCAGCTCCTGTAGCTCCTGTACCTCCTGCACCTCCTGCACCTCCTGCAGCTCCTGCAGCTCCTGCACCTCCTGCAGCTCCTGCCGATCATTAAGCTCCTTCACCTCCTGCAGCTCCTGTAGCTCCTGCACCTCCTGCAGCTCCTGTAGCTCCTGTAGCTCCTGCCGATCATTAAGCTCCTGCACCTCCTGCAGCTCCTGTAGCTCCTGTAGCTCCTGCACCTCCTGCAGCTCCTGTAGCTCCTGTAGCTCCTGCCGATCATTAAGCTCCTTCACCTCCTGCAGCTCCTGTAGCTCCTGTAGCTCCTTCACCTCCTGCAGCTCCTGTAGCTCCTGTAGCTCCTGCACCTCCTGCAGCTCCTGTAGCTCCTGTAGCTCCTGCACCTACTGCAGCTCCTGTAGCTCCTTCACCTCCTGCAGCTCCTGTAGCTCCTGTAGCTCCTGTAGCTCCTGCACCTCCTGCAGCTCCTGTAGCTCCTGTAGCTCCTGCACCTACTGCAGCTCCTGTAGCTCCTTCACCTCCTGCAGCTCCTGTAGCTCCTGTAGCTCCTGCAGCTCCTGTTGCTCCTGTTGCTCCTGCAGCTCCTGTAGCTCCTGCTGATCATTAAGCTCCTTCACCTCCTGCACCTCCTGCAGCTCCTGTAGCTCCTGTAGCTCCTGCACCTACTGCAGCTCCTGTAGCTCCTTCACCTCCTGCAGCTCCTGTAGCTCCTGTAGCTCCTGCAGCTCCTGTTGCTCCTGTTGCTCCTGCAGCTCCTGCAGCTCCTGTAGCTCCTGCTGATCATTAAGCTCCTTCACCTCCTGCAGCTCCTGCAGCTCCTGTAGCTCCTGTAGCTTCTGCAGCTCATGTGTGTGTGTGTGTGTGTGTGTGTTGAAGCTTCTCAAAGAGAAAATGCTTTTAAAAGTATTTAAAAGTTTTTAAAAGTATTTAAAGTTTTTAAAAGTCTCGTCAGAAACTTGTCGTCTCTTTGTTTTCGGATATTAAACAACATTTGTCTGCTTCACTTCTTTTTCCTTTGAGTTGAGACCTGCGGAGTGTTTTATTCTCACTGACCTCTGACCTCTGACCTGCTGTGTGTCATCGGTTGCTTGGTAACGATGATGTGAGTTGGCTGCAGTGAACTCTGACGTGTAGAAACACGAAGGTGAAGCTGCAGCGTCTAACTCATCCGATGATTTGTAATTGATCCTCGGAGGTTTTCAGCTTCCACCAACTTTATGATCCATGATGTGCAGCTTCCGGTCGACGATAGAGCGACACATGTTCTCTATTTAAAGACAGAGAGAGATGGGGGGGGGCTGCAGTGGGTGGGAGCGAGGGGAGAGGAAGTGGAGTTTCTCTTGGGAAACCTTGTTTCTTCCAGCTGAGTACAGATGTTCAATCCCACATCCCCCCGCCTCATCTTTCCCATAACATTTTCAGTTTGGTCCATGTCCCATCTGCTTACATGGAGGAGGCTTTTGAGGGTTATGACCTATACTGCGCTAACCACCAGGGGGCGATTGAGATGTTTTTGGCCTAACTTTCTGGAGCTGTCATCTTTATTTACAGTTTGAATTAGAGAAACTTTAACTTTAGAAGAAGAAACTTTTCATTTGTAGAAACTTTAATTTTCTGTCAAAAACTTGACTCAAGCTTGTTTTTTCTGAAGACGAGTCTCAGAAACAAACCTGCTCCCGTCGTGGAGTGACTCACCTCGGATAAAACCACCTGATCCGACTGTAACTGAGTGATGTCACACTGATCCTGTAGTGAGTGATTTACTCTGAGTTTGACTCTCATCATCATCATCATCATCATCATCTCAGTGTTTGTATCATTTGTATTATTTTACAGCTTCTTTTGGTTTTTACTTTGTTCTAAACTTTTATTAAACAGGTAGAACCCACGGTGCAGATTCTTTACATGAAACTGTCTCAGTGGAGTCGATCTTGAATAAGAGACGTGACAGCTGCTCTTTAATTTAATCACTTTGACTCCACTGATGTCTCAATCCTTAAAAACTGCACGATGTCGTACGGTCGACGTGTTGAACGCTTACTGTCGACGTACAAACACAATCCAACAACTTTTAAACACACAACAGTAGAATATGTTGTGTTTTATTTGTCTTATTGATATTGTGCGTCATATGATTTATCATAGTGTGAATCACTGTATAATTGAATCTTCTATATATATTTGACGGGGCTCAGTGAAATACGGAACTCTTTGAATATATTTTATCAGAAGTTACTTTTATTCTGGAACTTTTCAAAATCAATCTAAACTTTGAATAAATCGATCACATACGGGATGGCTCAGTTCTAGTTCTGCTCTGGCTCAGCTCTGGCTCAGGTCTGGTTCTGCTCTGGTTCAGCTCTAGTTCTGCTCTGGCTCAGCTCTGATTCTGCTCTGGTTCTGCTCTGGTTCAGTTCTAGTTCTGCTCTGGTTCAGCTCTGGCTCAGCTCTAGTTCTGCTCTGGTTCAGCTCTAGTTCTGCTCTGGTTCAGCTCTGGTTCAGCTCTAGTTCTGCTCTGGTTCAGCTCTAGTTCTGCTCTGGCTCAGCTCTGGTTCAGCTCTAGTTCTGCTCTAGTTCTGCTCTGGTTCAGCTCTAGTTCTGCTCTGGCTCAGCTCTAGTTCTGCTCTGGCTCTGCTCTAGTTCTGCTCTGGCTCAGCTCTAGTTCTGCTCTGGCTCAGCTCTGGTTCAGCTCTAGTTCTGCTCTGGTTCAGCTCTAGTTCTGCTCTGGCTCAGCTCTAGTTCTGCTCTGGTTCAGCTCTAGTTCTGCTCTGGCTCAGCTCTGGCTCAGCTCTGGCTCAGCTCTAGTTCTGCTCTGGCTCAGCTCTGGTTCAGCTCTAGTTCTGTTCTGGCTCAGCTCTAGTTCTGCTCTAGTTCTGCTCTGGCTCAGCTCTAGTTCTGCTCTGGCTCAGCTCTGGTTCTGCTCTGGCTCAGCTCTAGTTCTGCTCTGGTTCAGCTCTGGCTCAGCTCTAGTTCTGCTCTGGCTCAGCTCTAGTTCAGCTCTAGTTCTGCTCTGGCTCAGCTCTAGTTCTGCTCTGGTTCAGCTCTGGCTCAGCTCTGGTTCTGCTCTAGTTCTGCTCTAGTTCTGCTCTGGTTCAGCTCTAGTTCTGCTCTGGCTCAGCTCTGGCTCAGCTCTGGCTCAGCTCTAGTTCTGCTCTGGTTCTGCTCTAGTTCTGCTCTGGCTCAGCTCTGGTTCTGCTCTGGCTCAGCTCTAGTTCTGCTCTAGTTCTGCTCTGGCTTGGAGGGGTGGTATGTTTTGTCCTTGGTGTGCTCTCTTTTGGCCGGCCTGGTTCTTCTCTGTGGTGACCCACCTCGCACTTCCCCGCTGAGGGACACGATCAGTGGTAGAGCTGGCTGCATGCCCTCTCTCTCTCTCTCTCTCTCTCTCTCTCTCTCTCTCTCTCTTCAACTGAACTTTGACCTCAATATTTCAAACTGACGAAGGATGAAAAGTCTTTAAAGTCTCAGCTGAGGAAGATCATGTGACGTGACTGAAAGATCTGGAGAGAGCTTCACGGCAAAAATCTAAATCTCCAGATTGTGTGTGTGTGTGTGTGCGTGTGTGTGTGTGTGCGTGTGTGTGTGTGTGTGCGTGTGTGTGTGTGTGTGCGTGTGTGTGTGTGTGTGCGTGTGTGTGCGTTGGCCTAATGAACTCAGTCTCTGAGGAGGAGGCGGAGCTGTGATCTCAGTTCATTAAGTGACTCAGTCCTCTAACGTGTCATGGCGTCCGCTCACACTCGGCTGCTTTTTAATTCATCTTTACCCCCCCCCCCCCCCCCCCCCCCCCCCCCGAGCCTGCGCAGTGTTTACTTCTCACAAACGCCACCGAAGCTTCAGGTGTGGACACGTGGAGGAAGGAGGTGGAGCGCCTGAGGCCCAATGAAGCGCCGGGGGGAATCTTATTGATAAGAATTTTATTCTATTGATTTTATTTGAGTTGCACACGTGTACAAAGGAAACTGGACTATTTTCAGTACGTGTCCGACCTCGAGCCGCCGCCACTGAGGTATTCCACCATTTCTGACACGTCCAGGGTGCCGGCCTGTGGCGACAGCAGCAGAGTTAGTGTTTTCATGAGTTTTCACACGCAGCTCGTGAATCACAAGAGATTCTGAGTGAGTGATGAGCTGATGTGGGACACGATGTTTTAAAATAAATCCTGAGAAACCTGGCGACAATTTAATGAAGTCAAAAAGCAGAAATCTGTCTCCCTCCCCCTCCTGTCTCACCCTCCTCCTCTCAGAAGAATATTTGAATAAAGTTTTTATTTGAATTGTAAAACTTAAGTTTTCTTTATTTCTCAATATTTTAAATTAAAAAGACACAAATTTAAATTATTTTATCCTTTTCTTTTCCTCCTCTTTTACTTTTGATGATTTTACTGCATCCGAATTTATTTCTATTTCAACGTAATAATTAATAATTGTGAGTTTTAAAATCATAATTTTCAGTCCTTCTTAGCTGTGACTCATTTCTGACATTTCACCTTTTTTTTTTTGTCCCTGTTTGGCTCTCTACCTGGCAGCAGCGCTGTGTGTGTGTGTGTGTGTGTGTGTGTGTGTGTGTGTGTGTGTGTGTGTGTGTGTGTGTACATGTTTTGGCGGGCTGTGTTTGAGGCAGCGTGCAGGTGGCGGTGGTCGAGGTGCGTTCGGTTCACGCTGTGTAACACTCCTGCCCTCTGTTTGCGCTGACGGTGCAGTGTCATGGTGATGGTTGGCGGCCAAAAGAGCGTGAAAACAACAAAAAAGGCACACAAAAAAAAAAGCTGCGACAGGAAGCTGCGGCAGCAACACTTCCCCTCTAGCGGCGAATCAAAGATGAAGCGTCGTGGTCCCGAAAAACACCAGAGCAAAGAAAAGGAGCAGGAACCAGAGATTGACACGGACCATACAGCACTTGACAAGCGTTCTCGTGGCGTTTGTTCAGTGAAATTAAACACTCAGGACGGTTTCACCTGCTCAGGCAGCAGCCGTGCATATGGCCCGCAAGTTAAAAATAAAGACAATGCGCATACATTAGCATACATAATGTAGAGCGACCCCCATTTAATATGCAAATTCAGTGAAATATTACTGAACACCTTCTGTTCGGAGAGAATACATTTGAATTTGCAATTAGAATTATCCTGTATAATTAATGAAAAGCGTCAATTTTTGGCTGCTCGCTAATTTGATTAAACATGGTGATGAGGCGTTTAGAGGCGCCGCCGGAGCGCAGGAGAAGAGACACCTGAGCAACGACCTGCAGGATCTGGATCAGGAAGTCAGGTGATCAGGGGGTCAGGTGATCGGGTGATCAGGGGGTTCTGATGTGGTTCTCGTGTCTCCACTTCCTCCAGAAATGAGACTCAAATATTTCAGATACAAACACTGCCATCTTGTGGTGATGATGTCATTTGCAGTCTGTGCAGTATTGATCGTGGAGTGGAGCTGTGGTTTTCATGACCTACACTGCAACCAGCCACCAGGGGGCGAGCCAGATGATGTGGCTTCTCTTTTGGGAGCTGTCATGTCGTCCATCTTTATTTACGGTCTGTGGTTTTGATCTGGGAACGAAGATTGATGCCTCACCACGGTAACTTTCTGGAGGTTTCATCGTGACAGTTGCATTAACGCTCAGCTCAGTTTTGGAGGAAGTGTCCACACTTCGAGATCCCAGGGACACATTTTCTCAACACCAGGATCTGAGTTCCTGAGATTCAAGTTTCTGTCTTAATTCACCACATCGACACTCGTTCTCTCTCTGTCTCTGTGTCTCTGTGTCTCTTGGCTGCCTGTTGGACATTATCAATTCAAACAACTTTATTTATCTCAGAAGGGAATTTTAGTTTTGCAGTTCACCAAACAAACACAATCAGCAGCAGCATCAACAGATCAATGACTGGGTTAGAGACCAGAGCAGCTGAAGAACAGGTCACCAGGTTTGATCCGAGAGTATCGAGGTCAAGAACAGATAAATAGATAAATAATTAAATGATGAGTTTACAGGACCACACGTTTCCTCCAGAGCTGGACTCCAAGGATCTTAAAGCAGACAATGGTATTTGGGCCGTTCTGTCCTTCACAGACAAACCAGCAGATAAAAGACAGTGTTGAAAGACTTTCAATTAAAGTGACATTCAGCTTTGTAACCAGTGGACTCTGTGTTGTTATCAAACTGGAGGGTGGAGTCGAACATGGCTCCAAGGTACTTATACGTATTATATGTGATTTCTGAATGAAGTCCTCGGTGTCTGTCACACTGAGGCCCAGGTAGTTTAACTGCTGCTCAGGCTGTGAATGATTTCATCAGTAATCCTCTTACAGCAGCCTGAAAGAATGAGGAGAGGGACGCTGACCTCAGTCTGCGGACGAGGCGTCGCTCTCTGCTGCCTCTCAATCTGAGATCACTCCTGATTGGCTGAGCGTTTGAGCTGAGGTCAGGTGGCAGAGTAGATGGAGTTTGACGTCACAGACCTGGAGGGTGTTTCCTGTTGAGGCTCGTGTTACATGGGAAATATTTTCCTGAGGAAGAGTTTCCTCACACTTTGTGAAAGTAGAAATCATACTTATTTTTTTCTTACCAACATAACGCTGTTGAACTATTTGTCACATACAAAATGTAAGAATCTTCAATCAGTGACAGATGAGCTCAGTATTTGGAGACGTCTCAGGACAAACACAGATTTCACACATTATTAATTTATCCTGTTAAACATATAAAACAAGTGACCAAGACCTCAAGACGAGTTTGACATGTTCATTCAGCAGAAAAAGCTTTTTTATCCTCTTCTCTCTTCAAATCCTACCTCGTATATCCGAGCCATCGTTGGCCGGAGTCCGGCCCAAGGTCAGGCCAGATGGTGCGGCTGGCTTCACCTTGCTGCTGACCGCTGGTCCCAGAGCAGCAGAGCCGAGCCGCCGCCAAACAGATGGAGTTTTAAAACCCTGAAATCTGCAGCAGAGATTCAGCAGGAAGAAAAAACATGTTTTCTCTGAGCTGTTTATACCAATTAGGTGTTTTTACTTACACAGTGTGTGTGTGTGTGTGTGTGTGTGTGTGTGTGTGTGTGTGTGTTTGATTTGGCACCACCGTCCGACGTGGTTCTGGTGTCGACTGTCTGCCGACTTCAAAGCAGAGTAAATTACATTTACTTTGTAATGCTTGCATCATTATTCATCCTCTTTATCAGCAACCAATCAGCAGTGTGTGTGTGTGTTTTTGTGTGTGTGTGTGTGTGTGAACTCTATATGCCTCGTTAATATTTAAACTGTATTATTACAACAACCAATAACTATTAATCAGCTGTTAAAAAAAAGTACAAAATAAACTTGTGTAAAACAATATTATTGAAAATGTAAATCTCTGGACCGGTGAAATAAATCTGTCAACACAGGGCGATGGAAAGATTTGATTCATAAACATCTGCTTGGCTGAAGAAAACATAAGATGTGAAGCTTGTGAGACACGTTGGTTGTTAAACAGCTGAAACAAACAAGAGCTTCCTGTTGTTTTTGTGATAATAATTGAATGTGTGAAGTTTCCTGTTCGGCTGACACTTTATTTTCCTCCGGAGACGAAGCAGCAGCAGAAAAAGTTGAAGTAGCGTGAAGAGATATTGAAATGAAATGGTTGGGAGGCAGCCCCCAGGCCTTTATTCAAATGTTTTTTTCTTTAATTTTGGTTCAATAAAGCTGGACGTTGAGCCATCAGCAGTCAGACACTTAATTAAATACCTCAGCGGCTGTCGGAGCCGTGCGAAGCCTGCGTGGAATAGTAATGGACATAAAGAGAAACATTTGTCAGCCTGATGAGTGAGAGATAAATCTGAGCTGCTCCACGTCTGATCACATAAATAAAGAAAAATCACACCCAGATGTTTGACGTTCACATACGAGCACTCATTTTGATGTAGACTTAGTAGAAGTACTTAGTATTAATGCCCTGAATAGTAGTAGTACTAGCAGTATCAGTTGGAGGCATAGCAGCCAGATACAGTAGTTGCTGTCGTTGCAGTAGTATTAATTATAGTTGCAGCTGAGTAGCCATAGTCTCAGTAAAAGTATTAATAGCAGTATTAGTAGAAGTAGTAGCAGCACTGACATGAGTAGTAGTCTAGTATTAGTACTGACTACATGCTGGTAACTGCAGATGATATTGTAGCTTGTGACGTGCAAGTAATAGTAATAGTAATAGTAGTAGTACTAGTTGTATTGGTGATGGCAGTAAAGTGTACCTGGGCCGCGTCGTACAGTATTTTTACACACACGTTGTGGTATCTGGGAAAACAACAGGCTCGGGTAGTTTTCAGGTTCGGACTGTAGAGCTGCTCTCTACATGGCAGGAGTACTTGTAGCTGTTAGTGGTAGCAGCATTTGGAGTATTTGTCCTTGGTACTAACCCTCAGTATGAAATACCATGTAGCAGTATTCTTCATGTGACTTTAACCTTCATCAGTACACAACTGAAACACAACAGATTGTACTGAAATGGAAGTGAATGTCAGTTTTTCACAGTTTCCTGGAACAGAGGAAACGTGCGTCTGTATGTGAAATCATGTTGTACATATTACATACATGTTGACCGAGGAGCTCAGCCAGGCGTGAGCAGCGAGCGTGTTAAATGAATCACAGTGAAGATGTTTCAGAAATGAGACAGAAACCATTACTGTCACTTGGACCTTGAGCTGCATGGAACAGCAGCTGATTCAGGGCAGAGCGAAGGTTCAACATCTGAGAAGAATCATTTACACCTTCTCTTATTTCATCCGTTCTTTTTTATCACCATCGCTCCACGTTCACACGTCTGTCGTCAACAATCTTCACTTCTGTCACTTCCAGGAATTCACTTTCTGTTTCCTGCACACGTTTACAATCTGTTCAATACGTTCTTCTGCCTTCACGTCAACGTGCACTACCACCACCTACTAGTCTATATACAGTATATTACTATAGTACTATATTTATATATATATATATATATATATATAACTTTATTTATATATGTATTACTTTATTTATATATATTACTATATTATATATATATTACTTTATTTATATATTACCATATTATATATATATATATTACTGTATTTATATATGTATTACTTTATTTATATATATTACTATATTATATATATATTTCTTTATTTATATATATTACTATATTATATATATTACTATATTATATATATATATTTCTATTTATTAATACATTTCTTCTTCTATTCTTCTTTCATTTACTTACTTCACATCAGTGACTGTATATAAAGACAGACACTGATTGTATATAAAGACACAGACTGTATATAAAGACATGTATATAAAGACAGTGACTGTATATAAAGACACTGACTGTATATAAAGACACTTATATAAAGACACTTATATAAATACACTGACTGTATATAAATACACTGACTGTATATATAGACACTGACTGTATATAAAGACACTTATATAAAGACATGTATATAAAGACACTTATATAAAGACACTGACTGTATATAAAGACACTTATATAAAGACACTGACTGTATATATAGACACTTATATATAGACACTGACTGTATATAAAGACACTTATATAAAGACACTGACTTTATATAAAGACACTGACTGTATATATAGACACTTATATATAGACACTGACTGTATATAAAGACACTTATATAAAGACACTGACTGTATATAAAGACACTTATATATAGACACTGACTGTATATAAAGACACTTATATAAAGACACTGACTGTATATAAAGACACTTATATAAAGATACTGACTGTATATAAAGACACTTATATAAAGACACTGACTGTATATATAGACACTTATATAAAGACACTGACTGTATATATAGACACTGACTGTATATAAAGACACTGACTGTATATAAAGACACTTATATAAAGACACTGACTGTATATAAAGACACTTATATAAAGACACTGACTGTATATATAGACACTGACTGTATATAAAGACACTGACTGTATATAAAGACACTTATATAAAGACACTGACTGTATATATAGACACTTATATAAAGACACTGACTGTATATATAGACACTGACTGTATATAAAGACACTGACTGTATATAAAGACACTTATATAAAGACACTGACTGTATATAAAGACATGTATATAAAGACACTGACTGTATATAAAGACACTTATATAAAGACACTGACTGTATATAAAGACACTTATATAAAGACACTGACTGTATATAAAGACACTGACTGTATATAAAGACACTGACTGTATATAAAGACACTTATATATAGACACTGACTGTATATAAAGACACTTATATAAAGACACTGACTGTATATAAAGACATGTATATAAAGACACTGACTGTATATAAAGACACTTATATAAAGGTACTGACTGTATATAAAGACACTTATATATAGACACTGACTGTATATATAGACACTTATATATAGACACTGACTGTATATAAAGACATGTATATAAAGACACTGACTGTATATAAAGACACTTATACAAAGACACTGACTGTATATAAAGACATGTATATATAGACACTGACTGTATATAAAGACACTTATATATAGACACTGACTGTATATATAGACACTGACTGTATATAAAGACACTGACTGTATATAAAGACATGTATATAAAGACACTGACTGTATATAAAGACATGTATATATAGACACTGACTGTATATAAAGACACTTATATAAAGACACTGACTGTATATATAGACACTGACTGTATATAAAGACACTGACTGTATATAAAGACATGTATATAAAGACACTGACTGTATATAAAGACACTTATATAAAGACACTGACTGTATATAAAGACACTTACATAAAGACATGTATATATAGACACTGACTGTATATAAAGACATGTATATAAAGACACTGACTGTATATAAAGACACTTATATAAAGACACTGACTGTATATATAGACACTGACTGTATATAAAGACATGTATATAAAGACACTGACTGTATATAAAGACACTTATATAAAGACACTGACTGTATATAAAGACACTTATATATAGACACTTATATATAGACACTGACTGTATATAAAGACACTGACTGTATATATAGATTGGGGGCTGCAGACCCAGTCTGTATCTTTGCTGGTTTGATGAAACGAGGTTTTGTGGGACTCTCAGAGGTCGGAGGTCTCAGAGGTCGGAGGTCACAGAGGTCACAGAGGTCACAGAGGTCACAGAGGTCTCAGAGGTCACAGAGGTCGGAGGTCTCAGAGGTCTCAGAGGTCACAGAGGTCGGAGGTCACAGAGGTCACAGAGGCCAGTTGCTCTCAGCTTCATCTTTTAACCTCTCGCTCTCTGTTCATCTGGATTTATTTTATGTGAGTGCTCTTTGATGTTTGGAGATCTGACCTTTATTTTGGAGGTTTCTCCGTCCAGAGAGAATAAAGAAAGTTCAACAACCAGAAATGAAAGATTTCACATGACGACGTATCAGGATTCTGCAGCGTTCATAGAACCTGAAGTTTTATTATCAACGTACAAAATGAAACTATATCTATATTTATATATATATAAATAATATCAGGTGAAGTTTGGAAAAACCTTTTGATGTGTTCAGGGAAGACCACGCTGTGGTGATTCCAGACAGATCTCCTCTTCTTCCTCTTCACTTCTTCTAGGCTCATTACCGCCACCTTGTGAAGCGGAGTGTTGAACACTCGTGTGTCCTCAGAAATCAGACGGAGCAGGACTCGTGTCGTGTGTCTGTTTTAAAGCTGTACAAGTACACAACATCTGGTTGGTGACTCGGTCAGCTCGCTCTCATTGGCTACTGTGGGTTTCTGTCGGAGCCGATTATCAGTGTTTGATATTTACGATGATTCAAGATGAGGCTCCGACTCAATCTTTAGCATTAAGATTATTTTGTTAACCCCCCCACACTTCAGGATTGTTTTGGCAGATAATGGGAACCCACTGACCTCTGGTTGCGACGCCCCCTGGTTGTCGGAGGAGGCGAATCATCCTTTACCAACAAATGCTAATTAACTAAAACTGTTAGTTGCTAAAATTGTCGGTTTTAAAAAGATGCTTACTTGGTTTAAAAAGGGGCTGTAAAACAGGACGTGACAAAAAACACAAAACATAAATTGTGTTTTTATGAAAGACAGATGTGCGACTGCAGATTATAGCAGCGACAATTTCACACATTTAAATTGGAATAATTTCAGATTAATAAAATTCTAATCAAGTGAAAGTAATGTTTTGCTGCTGAAATTCCCTGAAACACCCTTGAAGGCTGCCTGGAGTTTTCTGGACCAGTTACATTTACATTTAAATAGGACAATTTACAGGTTGTGTGTGAGGCTGAAGTTCCTCTGTTTCCACTTCCAGGTTCATTGGATGTTTCGGTCTGGTTTCCAGGTAACTTCCAGACTGTTTCAGGTTGTTTCAAGGCTTCAGCTGGATTTTAGAATCTTCCAGACTGTATTTCCAGGCTTTGTTTCCAGGCCTCGTCTCATATTTCTCCCAGTTGTGCGTCTGTCGAGGTTTAACTGTTAGCAGCTGTCGCTCGTCGTGCCCTATGGTCGACAATATGTTGCCAAGCTGTCCACATATACACTCAACATACACTACAACTCCCATGATCCCCCAGAGTGTGGGTGGTGGGGGGCAGTGAGAACAACAGGAGGTCCTGTTCTCTAACGCAGGCGTGTTTCCATTGTTGGTGCATTCTAACGTGAATATTATCAGATGAAGGAACGTGTTTAAGAGCCACAGTGAAAACACGCAGCTCCGTGTTTCATTATTCAGACGTGTGTTCCATCGCTGTCGTTTCCTCGTGTGTGAGTCACAGTCACTTACAGTCACACTGAAAACGTTTGATGAGACCACACCGTTGTTTTCATGGATTCATTTATTAATAAAAGAATGTTGGGTATGCACACACACACACACACACACACACACACACATGCACACACACACACACACATGCACACACACACACACAC
>NC_091101.1:26960000-26987500 GCF_024713975.1 Paralichthys olivaceus
CATGTATTTATACTATAATATATATCATGTATTTATACTATGATATATATATCATGTATTTATACTATGATATATATATCATGTATTTATACTATAATATATATCATGTATTTATACTATGATATATATCATGTATTTATACTATGATATATATCATGTATTTATACTATAATATATATCATGTATTTATACTACGATATATATCATGTATTTATACTATAATATATATCATGTATTTATACTATGATATATATATCATGTATTTATACTATAATATAGATCATGTATTTATACTATAATATATATCATGTATTTATACTATGATATATATCATGTATTTATACTATAATATAGATCATGATTTATACTATAATATATATCATGTATTTATACTATGATATATATCATGTATTTATACTATAATATATATCATGTATTTATACTATGATATATATCATGTATTTATACTATAATATATATCATGTATTTATACTATAATATATATCATGTATTTACACGTGTGTGTGTCCGTGTGAGTCTCTGTGTGTGTGTGTGTGTGTGTGTGTGTGTGTGTCCGTGTGAGTCTCTCTGTGTGTGTGTGTCCGTGTGAGTCTCTCTGTGTGTGTGTGTGTCTGTGTGAGTCTCTGTGTGTGTGTGTGTGTGTGTGAGTCTCTCTGTGTGAGTCTCTGTGTGTGAGTGTGTCCGTGTGAGTCTCTCTGTGTGTGTGTGTCTGTGTGAGTCTCTGTGTGTGAGTGTGTGTCTCCAGCTGTGTGTTCATGAGTTGTGTATTGATCAGCTCTCTGAAGGAGTCGGTATCGTCTGAATGGAGCTTCACATTATTCTGTTCATAAAGAGCCTGAGAGCAGCAGATCAGCTTTCAGTCGATACACACACACACAGTCTCACTCTCACACACACACACACTCACACACACACATTCTCTCACACACTCTCACACACACACACTCTCACACACACACACAGTCTCACTCTCACTCTCACTCTCACACACTCTCACTCTCACACAGTCTCACTCTCACACAGTCTCACTCTCACTCTCACACAGTCTCACTCTCACTCTCACACACACACTCACACACACACATTCTCTCACACACTCTCACACACACACACACTCTCACACACACACACAGTCTCACTCTCACTCTCACTCTCACACACTCTCACTCTCACACAGTCTCACTCTCACACAGTCTCACTCTCACTCTCACACAGTCTCACTCTCACACACACAGTCTCACTCTCACTCTCACACAGTCTCACTCTCACACACACACTCTCACTCTCACTCTCACACAGTCTCACTCTCACACACTCACACACACACACACTCTCACACAGTCTCACTCTCACACACTCTCACTCTCACACACTCTCACTCTCACACACTCTCACTCTCACACAGTCTCACTCTCACTCTCACACAGTCTCACTCTCACACACACCCGTCTCTCTCCCTCTGCTCTCTCTCTCTTTAAAGGGTCACTTCAGCAGATAAAACCAGTTGAATGTGTCCGTGCAGATATTTGAGGTTCTGCATGAAACTTCAGGAATGAAATGTTTTTACAGGCAGTAAAATAAAACATGTCTGTAAACTCCTGTTCACTCACAGGAGTAAAGAACAGGTGACCTGAATAACCCTGAAACACAATTATTAAAACCCTTTATCTGGTGTGTTTAGATCATAGATTTATATTCATTTACTCCTTAAAATGACCTTAAGTAAAGAAACCGACACTTGATCTCAAATCTGAAGGACAATAATCTATAGGTGTGATTGTATAGATAATCACGGTGGTTTCAATTTTTATAAATAATATGAAAACCAGCTTTTCATTTATCTGTTAAAAGACCTTGATTCAGATTCAAGGTGAAAATCTATGAAGTTTTTACACCTTTAAAACTCTTAAATTATAAAATGATTAATTAAAACCCCTTTAGATTTTTATAGCTCATTAATTAATCTTTTCATTTTGACCCTAAGTGGATTCAAGTGGGATTTTTACACCTTCAAAATGAGAAAAGAAACTTGATCACAATCCATTAATTATCTCCTTAAAGTCCCTAAAAGACTTAACTGTGTAATAAACGGCTCTTTAAGATGAGAGTTAAGGCTTTTTTGGATAAAAGTGTAAAAATGCGCCAGAAGAAAAACCGCGAGTGAAACGTGTCTGAGCTCCGCTGTGTGTTTTCAAACATATTGTTTCTGTCTTATTGAGGTGCAGATCGATGCCCTCGTGCTCTCCCAGCATGCCTTGCTGAGGCAGTAGAATAAGGAGGTGGTGGCGGGGAGGTTATCCCCTGGTTAATGTGACATGTCTGTCTGCGACCTTGCCGCTTGTTAACTGCTCGGATTATTATTGTGATAATGTGGCAATTAAAAAGGAAGCGCTCCATCAGAATGGGGGGGGGGGGGGCTTATGGTCCGAGAGATGGATGTGCACAGATTACACGACACTGGGAAATGCATTAAGGCGGCAATCCATTCTGACCCCCCCCCACACTCCCTCTCCAAAGCTGTGGGTTATTACTGCCCATCCTCATTGATATCTGTTCCCAATCAATACTCCTCTGCTGCAGTAAAAAACCTCGTAAATCAACGAGCGGCGAGCGAGAGCTGTGACGCGCAGCAGGAAAATCAAAAGACGGCTCCTAATGAGACGCCATAAGTCTACAGGAAGTGTCCACTGTCTTTATCGAGACGCCGGCACTGAATGATAATTTCATCACTGTGAGACTCAGGCTGTGAAACATGTGACCGGGCTGAGGCATGTTTGTCTCATGTAACATTCAGGGACAGGTCGACATTCAACCACTGTTACAATCAATCAATCAACAATGAATCAATAATATCTGTTTATTCTTCATGACACTCTCCTGCAGCAAACACTCTTTAAACTGTAATCACTTCAGGACACGGATTGTAATCAGATTACTCAAGATTCAATATTAAAAACTGTTTGAAGACGTCCACGTTGTTTAGTTGTTGACAAATAAACTCATAAGAAAACGGAACCTGACGACCGACTGATTGATTTAAGATTTAAAGAGTCTGACTTCATGAACCAGATCTCACCTGCTGCGTCTGTGTCTCTGTTCCAGATTCTTCCTCAAGTTTTTCCTCAAGTGTAACCAAAACTGTCTGAAGAACGCAGGGAACCCTCGAGACATGAGGAGGTTTCAGGTGAGACACACACACACACACACACACACACACTCACACTCACACTCACACACACTCACACACTCACACACACTCACACACACACACACACACACACACACACACACACACACACACACACTCACTCACTCACACACTCACACACACACACACACACACACACACACACACACAGACACAGACACTCACACACACTCACACACACACACACACTCACACACACTCTCACACTCACACAGACACACACACACACTCACACACACACACACACTCACACACACACACACTCTCACACTCACACACACTCACACACTCACACACACACACTCACACACACACACACACACACACACACACACACTCACACACACACACACTCACACACACACACACACACACACACACACACACACTCACACACACACACACACACACTCACACACACACACACACACACTCACACACACTCACACACACTCACACACACACACACACACTCTCTCATGTAAAGATGTGTATGTGACCCTGGCGTGTTTGTGTACAGGTGGTTGTTTCCACCACGGTCAACGTGGACGGTCACGTGTTAGCCGTGTCAGACAACATGTTCGTCCACAACAACTCCAAACATGGCCGCCGCGCCCGACGCCTGGACCCTTCTGAAGGTAAGACACCGCCCAGAGATCCTACATTTCCCATAATGCATCAGTTGTTCATTGGAGCCACATCAGTCTCTGAAGACATGAGTGGAACGAGCCTTTAAGAACCATGTGGCATTCAGGGACAAAGCTTCATCCGACTCAGTTACATGTTGAATATCTGATTTTGTTTTATTTAGAATAAAATGTTTAACGAGACAGAAGAAAGAAACAGAAACTGTGTGTGACGGACATTCGAGAAAATTGTCCTTTACAGAGTGAAACTGATGCAGCAGCTGCAGCCGTCCTCCGTCCTGCTCCGTGTTCCCTGGACGTCCTTCACCACGCAGAGGTGCCGGCGAACAAACGCTCCGTTATTCCTGCGTCCGTGGTGACCAAATAAAAGGTGTAGCGTTGGTGTATAAACTTCACACGATGAAACTCGACTCTGAGAGCTGGAGCTCCGCAGTAACACTTCCTCTGAAGCTGTAAACTTTAATACCTCGCTGCTCCGTCTCTGCTCCAATAAAAACCCTCCGCTTCACTGCTGCGCTTCCGGGAGCGATGACGTAAGGCCCTCACTTCATTCGGTCTACTTGGAGCGCCAGGAGGGTGGAGCTTAACCACGCCTGTCCCAACTGTTTGAGACAGAATGAGAGTTCTCACATATTTCCGCACTCATCCCCACCCGTCTGGCCCCTGCAGCAGAGTAAAACAAACTAATTTAAATGAAAAGTGTGAACGGATCAGGTTCCAGTTTCTTTCCTCCACCTCACTTACTCTTCAAGTCTTTATGAAATGTTATGAATGCTTTAGAAAATATCACTTCACTCTCACATGAATTGTGTCTGTTGTGTCTCCCAACTTCATCGACTCCACCCGCCTGGCACTTGCAGGAAGTTAAAACAAACAGCAGCCTCTGATTCACCAAACTGTTGAGTTTCCATCCGCTAAAGGTTTTCAGGAGCTTTAAGTGCCTCATTGTTTTGTTCTACATGGAACACCAGACGGGTGGGGCTTACCACACGAGGGCTTTGGACAACACTGACTTTCCCTGTCGGATACATCTGGGACGTTCAGTCGCAGAAAACAAACCCTCAAACGTTTCCTGACTCCAGCTGAGGCTCGTGTTTGTCTCCTCGTGATTTAAAGTTTGATGTTCGCTTGTTTTAACCTACTTTGAACACCAGGTGGGCGGGGCTTATCATATCAGGTCATCCAACTAAACGAAAAGTTTGTTCTTTTGTTCGAACTTCCAGACACTCCTCCTTTATTCCTCTCCACCCGCCTGGGACGTTCAAAAGAGCGAAACAAGCCCTCAAACTATTTGCCAGCAGTTCGATTCAAACTCGTGTCCTGCGTCTCTCTCCTCCTCTCTCTCTCTTCCTCTCTCTCTCTTCCTCTCTCTCTCCTCTCTCTCTCCTCCTCTTTCTCTCTTCTCTCTCTCTTCCTCTCTCTCTCTTCCTCTCTCTCTCCTCTCTCTCTCCTCCTCTCTCTCTCTTCTCTCTCTCCTCCTCTCTCTCTCTCCTCCTCTCTCCTCCCTCTCCTCCTCCTCTCTCTCTCTCTCTCCTCTCTCTCTCTCCTCTCTCTCCTCCTCCTCCTCTCTCTCTCTCCTCCCTGATGACGACCTCTGCAGTTTCCTCCTCTCTCTCCTCTCTCTCTCTCCTCTCTCTCCTCCTCCTCTCTCTCTCTCCTCCCTGATGACGACCTCTGCAGTTTCCTCCTCTCTCTCCTCCTCTCTCCTCTCTCTCCTCCTCTCTCTCTCTCTCTCCTCTCTCCTCCTCCTCCTCTCTCCTCTCTCTCCTCCTCTCTCCTCTCTCTCCTCCCTGATGACGACCTCTGCAGTTTCCTCCTCTTGTTGTAAAGTTTGGAGGCTCTTCCAGGAGCAGCTGATGTAACTGTCTCGCTTGGTTTAACCTACTTGCGGAGGCAGACGGGTGGTGTCTCTGACCCCGGGGGCGGTTGCGACACGATAAGGTTGTTGATGAAAGAAGGAGCAGCGTCAGCTGACCCCACCTGTGTGGCAAACCCCACCTGTGTGGCAAACCCCACCTGTGTGGCAAACCCCACCCGTGTGGCCCGTGCAAAGGGAGGAAACAAACGCCACTTGACACTGATCTGTCAGTCATCCAGATATTCTTGTCTCTCACCTGTGGAGGCTCTTTGACACTTTGGGGAAACTTCCTCACAGCAGCTGTAAAACCTTCCTGCACGGAGGCGTCTGTGCTCAGAGGCTCAGGCAGAAGTGTCCTGCAGGGGCCAAGAGGCCCGTTGTTTACCAGACGGCCCCGTATCTGGGCCCGCGGAGGGAAGCCCGGGGCCTTTCATCTCCTCCAGGCTGGGATGTTTTCAGAGGCGATAAAAAGCCCCAACATCTGCTCCCGCCTTTGTCACAGACCCTGAACCCCCCGTCTCCCAGATAAAACTTTCCACCGCCTGCTCCTCGTCTTTGTGCTCTATTCATGCGATTGGAAAGTCACCATCAGCCCCCTCACACCCCCACACCCTCCGGACTGTTTGTTTACTGCTGTGACAAAAGGAGAAAATTAATAGCGAGATGACAATTGCCGCCTCAGAGCGGGAAAAGCCTCGACCCTGCGGCAGCTGCAGCGTCTTTTCATCAAGAGTCTGAGCGACTTTCACAAACTGAAGCTGGAGAAAAGTTCAACCTTCACTTTAAACATCACGTCCAGACACTGTAGTTCGTTAAACTACGACGGCACCAGATGACCCTGTTTGATTATCCGACTCCACCCACCACAACAAACTCCATCCACTTCTCCAGAAATACTTGAAACTAAGATTTCCAAATGTGTTTAAACAGTGTGGACCTCTCCATGAGCGGCTCACTCGTGGTAGAAGGTCAGAACTTTGCTCATAGATCAGCTCTCACAGTAAACAAAAGGAAACCCGGAGCTCTGACTGGAATCAAATCATCTCTACGATAAAACAAGTCCCGCTCCGGGAAAAGGTTGTAAACCTGCGGAGCCTCGTCTCGTTTCCTCTGAGTCCATCTGCTCGTCTGACTCGACTCTGTCTGACGGTCTAGTCGTCTCGGAGACGCTGTTTATGTGGAGCCCCTCATTGATCTCAGGAAAAACCAATCGTTTAGTGTGTGTGTGAGTGGTGGATGAACATGCTGCCGGTAGATCTGTTCTGTGTGGAGGGAAATCTGACTGATGAATAGCTTAGTGAAAGATGTTCCGTCCCTGTAGAGTCGGTTTTTCAAGACGTCCTGGTCAAAGGTCGAAGTCCTCAGGGAAACACTAGTTTGTCTTGTCTTCATCACAGTTAGACTTGAAACCAGCATTTCTCCTGAAAGTCTTCAAATCGAACATATATCATGTACAAGTCATTGCTCATGGTCCCTTCATGTCGTGTGTTTCCGAAGCAGCCACGCCCTGCATCAAAGCCATCAGTCCGAGCGAGGGCTGGACGACAGGCGGAGCCACCGTCATCCTCATCGGGGACAACTTCTTCGACGGCCTGCAGGTCGTCTTCGGAACCATGTTGGTCTGGAGCGAGGTGAGCGAAAACTTAATAGACTTAAAATACCGGAATGTTTTTCTCACACTTCCTTTAATTTACCTGGAAACACTTTCAACTTCCCTGAAACTCACTTAATCACTAATCAGATGAAATCAATTATCAATAACTGATCAGAGCTTCTGCCTGAGTACAGCTGATGCAGAGTCTGCAGCCTGGAAGCAGCTGCACACACAGTGTTCTCCTTTATCTACACACACATTCATCACCACAGTCTCACACACACACACACACACACACACACACACACACACTGTATCTGTAGCAGTTGTGCATGTCCCTAAAAATATGTAGATTGAGAGCGAGTGGCGCTGCAGGAGGAGCTGCACATACGGTGCAGCATGAAATATTGAAGCAGGTCCAGAAGAGCAGAACACCTGGCGGGGGAAGGGGGGAAGGAGATACCTCCTCACTTTGATCAGCGTCGTCTGCTGGAGAGCAGACGGACTCCAAAGCCCAGAATCCCTCTGAACGCAGGCTGCACGCTGACCCAGATTGACGAAGAGCGTCTGAGTGAAAGTTTCCATAGAAGAGCGAGTTGGTGTAGACGACTGAAGAACAGATCGCACATCTTAGAAACAGATTCAACATCAGCGGACAGTTTAATAAAGTGAATCATGTGTGACACTGACCCTCTGTGAGGTTTCACATCCTTCTCTGACTCCACATTCTCTTTAATGACTCTTGATGTTGAATCAGCTGCTGAGCTGCTCTCAAGTTTCTATTTCTGTTGAAACCACACAAGGAGCTTTTTTTCTCTCAGCAACACAGAACAAATTCTAGGTTTTAGAACAAATCACTGTTTCCTGCTACGTTAAGATTGTTTTACTGCGACCTGATGAACATGTGTTCTGTTATTATATATATTTTATATATATTAACTAAAGCTGGTTCTCCTCATTTATTCATGTCTGTTCTGCTTCGCTCCATTTTCAGTCTGATAGAATGAATCCTCACTGTTCAGCATTTACAGAGATCTTCAGTTTGACATCATCATATATTCATACTTTTGAAATGCTGTTGTTGTTAATGTTTGTAGCTTTCGTACAACAAAGCAAAGCATCAACCAATCCCTGAATTCAACTTAAAGGCAAACGATAGGAAACAAGTAAAGACAGTCTGCAGATCACACAGCAGAAATATTCAAAATGTTACAGTTGGAAAAAGAGTTGAAGCTCCTGAAATGATTTACAAGTGGGTGAGTTCAGTGATCACTTTAAATTCAGCTGTTGAGACATCATGACCCCTGAGCTCAGGCTGACTCTGGGTCAGCAGGATCCAGACGTGTCCTCTTCTTCTCTGTCTCTGTGGAGTGACGAAGAGGATGAGCTCTTCATCTTTCTCTCTGAACAATGAGCTGGTGAAGCTTCTAGTGAAAAAGTGAAATCACACATCTTTGCGTTGTCTGCTCATCACATCTGCGGTCACCTGACTCTGGACTCTGTGTTTCTCTGGTGATGCAGCGAGTTCGACTGTTGTGACTCAGATTTGATCTATTTGGTTTTTGTTTCATGATCCAGCTGATCACCCCTCACGCCATCCGGGTCCAGACTCCCCCTCGTCACATCCCTGGGGTCGTGGAGGTCACGCTCTCCTACAAGTCCAAACAGTTCTGCAAAGGAGCACCAGGACGCTTCGTCTACACCGGTGAGTCTGACACATAACACCGCGATACTCGTTAGTTCACCATTCGTCTGACGGAGAGAGCGGCTGAGTCTGGATTTTTATTCATGATGGTGACTGAAGCTGTGTCTTACTCTGGTTTTCTTTTCTGCTGTTGGAGAAAAGTCTTTGAGGCTTTAATGTCAGGATCGAAAAACCTGAAACTCAAATTTATCATTTTAGGACTGAGAATCAAATTTGTAGATTTGAACAAAATTGCATTGAGAAAAAAACTTGTGGTGGTTCAAACATTTTATCGTCGGAGGTGAAGACTACAGCTGCTTCCTCTTCTTCTTCTTCTTCTTCTTCTTCTTCTATGGTTTAATGTGTCTCTACTTCCTGTGATTGGTCCAAACGTCCAAACTGTCCAACAAAGTGTTTTCACTGTGAACCAACAGAACCAGGTTCAGTTTGATCCAGACCCAGAACTCCTCTTCTGGTCCGAGGAACCGTTCACACCTGATGTCTTAGACCCTGATTCTTCCCTTTAAATTTCCCCTTAAGCAGCATTTAAGTTACAAAGGTCCTCGCCACTTGTTTCTGCAGCTCAGCGTCTGCAGCTCAGCGTCTGCAGCTCCTGTGCATCACTTTAACTGTGTCTGTGGACACATCTGGGTTTGGTTCATTCAGTGAGACTGAAGAAGAGCTTCCAGAAAGTTAAAGATCTTTGACCAGGTGGAGTTCTTCACTGTGAAGTGAACATCTCCAGACTCTCTGTCAGTCGTCCACGCTCTGTGCGATGGCTCCTTATCTGTGTCTGAAATCAGTGCGTCTACTGTCCCCGATTATTCCGTCAGAATATCCAGATGTCATTCAAAGTGGCAGAAAGGTCAGGTTGAAGGCTGTTTAGTGAGATAAGTAAATGTCATTGCGTTGGGCCGTGAAAGAGGCGAGCGTGTTCAGGCTTTCTGTTAAACACCAGTTCATCACCGCTTCCTTCCTCTCGCTCCCGTCTTTGTCAGAGACGCCACCTCCTCCGGCGGCGGGACGGTGCTCACAATGGACGGTCCGGCTGCCGCCTCCTTTTGCAATGCTAATCTGTGATTCCATTTACAGATAGGACTGACAAGAGCTGCGAGCTTTGCCTTTATGTGGAGGTGTGTTGTGAATAGAGCCGGTGGTTATCTGCATTAGAGACACAGTGTTTTCATCCACGTCACGTCAGCTTCATATCAAAGCTGAGAAGTTTTATTCCATCACGTAATAAAAGAAACAGAAATGTAAAGCGTCATAAACAGAAGCTTCAAAAAGATCCTGCAGGGCCTGAACCATACAGAGGAAGCAAATGTTTCTTATCAATGTTTCCTGATTTTCTAAGAAATAAACCTTAATTCATCCTGATACTTTCATTATTCATGTTTCTGTGGTGTAATGATATAAAACAATCCTCACAAAACTCTCATACCAATAAAAACAAATTCAGTCAAACACAAAATGAAATTGAAGAAACATTAAAAGAGAAGATGAATAAATATGATTCTAAATTAAAAGAGTTGTGAGTTTAAAATGAAAATGCAGTTCAAATATCAAATGTACATTGGAGGAATACAAATTCACTACAGAGACACAGCTGGCTCGATTATAAAATATAAGAAAATAATCATTTTACTTTTAACACTAACATCATTTTATTTTAAATCTTTTCTTTCAGTTTCAGAGACTTTTAAACTGCATGTTGTCGGCAAAGTGTCATAACACCCAACGTGTCAGACAGACACATTTATATTCTACGTGAAGACGTTGCTGAGTCTGTGTCTTGGTTTCTGAAACCTGGATTATCCTGGTTTTTAAAGAGAAGATGCTGGTAAATGACGACAGAATAATAAACGTTCAGGACACAGAAACCTGGACCCTGATAAATATTAATGAATGAGATTAAAAACTGGATATTAATGTTCATGCAAATCAAACATTAATATAACATCTGGTTGAGTTCAGACTGAAAACAAACAGTCGAAAATAAAAACGTGCCGTCTGCTCCTTTAAATCCCAGAATCCTTCAGGAGACACATTCCACAAATCCAGTGAAAACATCTGACTTGAGTTTGATTGAAAGTGAAACGAAAAAGCGCGTGTCCCTGAAGGCATCGTGAGGCTGAACCCCGACAGGTGGCTGCAGCGTAACTTCCTTCAGTTCCTCCTTCTTCTCCTCCTCCTGCCAGAGAGGCGGCCATATTGTGCACACACATGCCGCCGGTTGGTCTGATTTACATCCATATTTCAGGAGCGAGGATGCGTCAGAGTGCGTTTCAGAGCGTTGAGCCAGCAGCGTGTTCATGAATGTGAAATGAGCCGAGCTTTAAACACCAAACAGGCGAGGAAGAGGAGAAGAGAAAGCACTGATGTCGTTTCCTTCAGGAATTCACACAAACGTCGGGGAGGTGGTCGTCGTGACGTCAACCTCCAGCTCATGTCGGTGCTTCTTCAGGAAGTTGTGTTGGTGCCCGAAAGCCTCCGGAGGTTCTAGGTTCCACTCGTCTGTAGAGGTTCCAACAGGTTCCAAACCCCCTGAGGAAGTTGTGTGGCCTTTCAGGGTGTGTTCAGAAAACCCCAGGGGGCGCTGCAGAGGTTCTTTAGAGGTTCTTTAGAGGTTTTAGAAAGGGTGTTGAGTTTTATGAGGCTCTAGGAAGTTTCTAATGATCCTTGGTTCTGAGGAGTCAGTGACCTGAACCGAGGATTTTAACATTCGAGGTGGACGTCACAGAAAACGTTGTTCAACAGCTTCCATCAGAAATTATAACGTTGATTAAACTCTGAAGTATTTCAGTTTGAATCAGGTCCTTCAGTCAGAGAGCAGGATTTGTGGAAGTAGTTTCCCTGCAGCTGAGGGCGAAGTGACGAGCCGTCAGATCCCAGTGTTTTCCCAGGATTCCCCTCTCTCTTCCTCCCTGCAGCTTAAAGCAGCTTCACCATTTGATCCGAGGCTTCGCTCTGAAAAAGTGGCCGAAGGCAAGAAGCTCTGAGCAGAATGATAAGAAGCCTGAGAGTGAAACTGTAGTTTCCCCGTTTCATCGTTCATCAACACTCTTCACTGAGTCCGGTGGTTTCACTCAGACTCCTCATCATCAGTTTTGTAGTTTTTGGTCTGTGTGTTTGTCTGTTTGTAGTTTTGTAGTTTTTGGTCTGTGTGTTTGTAGTTTTGTAGTTTTTGGTCTGTCTGTTTGTCTGTTTGTAGTTTTGTAGTTTTCGTTCGTAGTCGTTTCTCGTCGGCGGACCTGCTGTCGTTGTAGTCGTGCGCTGTGACTGGTGGACGCTGTCGGCCTCAGAGCTTGTGATGCACAGATCAATGCAGCCTGTGGGGGGAGGATAGGGGAGGAAGGGGGAGGAAGGGGGTCGATGGATGCTGAGTTATTGCGGCGCTCAGCCACTGATTTTTAGAGAGCTGTGTTTTCCCAGGAAAGTCAATACCTCCAGGCTCCTCTCATTAATTTCAACCCCATCCATCCCCCAGTACCTCCCCCGTCCTCCCGCAGCTGCACCTGGGGAGAGGAGGAGCGAGGGATACTGACGAGGAAGAGGAGGGAGAGAGGAGCTGATGAAGTCAGATTCACAGAGAGGAGAAAAGGGGAGGAAGAGGAGGAATATAGGATGAATATGTTGAAGGAGAGGAGGACAGAAGAGGAGAAGAAGAATATTGATCACGTTGGCTCCAGATTATCGACTGATGATGATGATGTGAGGATGTTTGTTCCTTCATGACAGTGACACCTAGTGGCCGGAGGCTTCATGTCTTCAGGTGGTTTGTCTGTCTCCTTGTGAACACGATATCTGAAGAACTTCTTGAAGAAGTGTCTTCAAATTTGCAACAAACTTTCACTCGGACTTACAAATGAACTGATGACATTTTGTTGGTCAAAGGTCAAAGTTCAAGATCATGATGACCTCATGTTCTTGTAAACACAATATATCAGGATTTTCTCTACATCCGGAACAAACACTGACTCAACGAGGATCTGATTAGAGTCCGATGGTCAAAGGTCACTGTGAAGAACGACTCCTCACATTGGGTCCAAATGTTCACATAGACTTAGATGAGCTGAGGTTGAAGGTCAAAGGTCACAGTGACCTCACAGAGCAGGTTTTTGGCCTTTTGAACGTGTGAGACCAGTTGAACTGATTAGAGGTCAAAGGTCACAGTGACCCCATTTTATCATGAATGGAATGTGACAGAAACATCTGAACGAGTAATTCAGTGTTTTTATTGGTGTGTGTGTGTGTGTGGGGGGGGGGGGGGGGGGGGTCTGACACGACGGTCATCAGGAGAGTTCAGAATATAAAACAGTCAAACTGGACCAGACTGGATCAGAGCTCAGTTTCCAGCAGCAGCTCCTATCAGCACCTCTGGAAATACATGAAGCACTTTGTACGTTTTGTTCTTCATCCCCAAAACACACACACACACTCACACACACACACACACACACACACACACACTCACACACACACACTCACACACACACACACACTCACACACACACACACACACACACTCACACACACACACACTCTCACACACACACACACTCACACACACACACACTCACACACACACACACACACACACACTCACACACACACACACACACTCTCACACACACACACTCACACACACATGGAAAGCATTAGCAGATTGTTCCATCAGGGTTTGCTAAAGGTCTTGTGAACGAGTAACTGAGAGACAAAAGTAAAACCTTGAATTTGAGCCTCTGTAGAGAAAGAAGAAGAAGTGGAGTTTCACTCTCTCTCTGTCTCTCTCTGTCCCTCTGTCTCTGTCTCTCTCTCTGTCTGTCTCTGTCTCTCTCTCTGTCTGTCTCTCTCTCTGTCTGTCTCTCTCTGTCTCTGTCTGTCTCTGTCTCTCTCTCTGTCTGTCTCTCTCTGTCTGTCTCTGTCTCTCTCTCTGTCTGTCTCTGTCTTAAACTCCACTGACTTATTTACTCCTGAGTTTTTCTCGTTGAATGTCTGACACTCTGTGGAGGCTGTGAACTCTCATTGTTCTTCTCTGGCTCCAGAAACAAAGTTTAAATGTGTCGGACGTTTTCATCCAGAGAATTTCTTCTTCATCTTATCTTCTTCATACTTGTTATGAACTGGACCTACATTGAAAACAAGGTGTGAAACAATCCTGCTCTCTCGTGTTAAACAGACACAAACCTGTTAAATGTGTTCATTGGTTTCGTGAGTTAAACTTTGATTTCAAACATCTTCACGTTGATGCTGTGGTGTTGAAAGCTCACATCTGTCTGACGCAGTAATTAACTGGGACAGATGTTTCAAAGACGCTTTTTAAAGACGTTACCTGTGATTGAAAACCTCAGTCTCACTTCACAACAGGCAGAGGGGTGAGGAGGGGTGAGGGGGGGTGAGGAGAGAAATTCAGAGCAAGACACTTGATCAATCAATGGAGTCACTAACACCCCCCCACCACCACCAGCAAACTCCCACCCCCCCACTTCGCTCGCCTCTGCTGCAATCGATGCTCATAGAAATTTCATGAACTTTAAACTGTGATTGACAGGCAGCTCCGGCCCTGTGGGGGGGGGGGGGGGGGGGGGGGGTCAGATGGGGAACAAAAACACAGGTTATATAAATTATGAATATGTTGATAAAGATTCAGTTTTCAAACAATATTCAATACAACACAACACAATACAATACAACACAATTCAATACAACACAACACAACTCAACACAACACAGCACAATTCAATACAACACAACTCAACACAACACAACACAACACAATTCAATACAACACAATACAATACAACACAATACAATACAATACAACACAATACAATACAACACAATACAACACAACACAATACAACACAATACAACACAACACAACACAACACAATTCAATACAACACAATACAATACAACACAATACAACACAACACAATACAACACAATACAATACAACACAATACAATACAATACAACACAATACAATACAACACAATTCAATACAACACAATACAACACAACACAACACAGCACAATTCAATACAACACAACTCAACACAACACAACACAACACAATTCAATACAACACAATACAATACAACACAATACAATACAATACAACACAATACAATACAACACAATACAACACAACACAATACAACACAATACAACACAACACAACACAACACAATTCAATACAACACAATACAATACAACACAATACAACACAACACAATACAACACAATACAACACAACACAATACAACACAACACAATAGCAGCTGTATCAGTTAATATACATTAACCAAAGAGGATTTTTAAATATGTGCTTGTTCACTCAGTGTGTGATACCAGGTACAAATATGTATAGAAATAAATGTATATATATAAAAAGTGAGAATTGTATGACCTACACTGCAGCCAGCCACCAGGGGGCGATCACCATGTTTGTCGTTATCTGAGCTTTTGTTCCTTTTTCGTCAGATTTAGTTTTTTCCTCTTTTCCGACGTTTCTTCTTTTTGACCTATTGAAACGCTGAGTTCAACTCTGAGCTGTCTGGAGGCGTGTCTTGTTCACATGTCGTTAGTGAAACAACACGAGCGTCTCCGTCTCGTCATCTTTGATCTGGGCTCCGGTCTCGTCTTTTAATAGAAAGACAGAAGTGTGTTCTCTGTCGGGGGATTTCCTCCGCTCTGCAGAGACGGAACACACTTCATATATCAAAGCGCACGGCGGCGCCGCTCCACTTAGGGAGTGGGCACTTGTGGAACTAATGTCAGGTAATTAGCTGTTTCTGTGGGGGCATTTTCGGCCGCCACTCCAGAAAATAATAACTTCTCAGGTGGGGGGCCTATTTCTTTAAGGCACTCTCCTTGTTCTGCTCGGCTCTAATCACGCTGAGGTAATTATTCACTGATTAACACCGTGGATCTGGGCGGATGTTCGCTGGTTGTTGCGTCTCTCGGAGGAGGAAGCAGAAGGGAAGTGGGTGTTCCTCAGGGCGCCAGGAGGCGAGGAACTCATCTGGGTTAAAACAGAGTGGGGGAGACATGTCCCTCCCCAGATGAATGAAGAGGAGGGAGGATGAGAGCAGTGTGGGGGGGGGTTATTGTTTGTTCCCTTGAATCACTCAATTTACCTTCGTCTGTTTCTGCAGGGAACAAACGTCTCAACGCAGAAACCGAGTTTTATTAAATTACTCGTTAAATCATCAGTCAAGTGACAGTAAATAAATATGGATCATGTGACAGCTCCTAAAACTGAAGCCAACTCAACTCGATCGCCCCCTGGTGTCTGGCTGCAGTACAGCTCATTAACCTCCTCCATGTTAGCAGATGGGACATGGCCCATCTAAAGAATCATAGTAGAAGTTAAATAAATGTTTAAGGATGTCTCTGTCGTCTCAGCTCGTTCTTCTCTCACTGATGTTCGTTCTACTGTTTCTGATCCGTTTGGATTTTATACATTTTCTGATGATGTAAGACGTCATGATTGACAGCTGAGACTGACTCAGGATTGGTCGAAAGTGTGTATGGGCGGGACCACGATCTCCAGGAAAACCACTGCACAGACTCGAGGAGATGTTTTAGCTTCATTTTCTACAGGTGATGTTTAGATGTGTCGTCCATCTTTATTTACAGTCACGGATCGTCCACAAACAGTTCATGGTTCAAACACAGCGACGCTCTCCTTTGTCAAAACGTCGTGTTTTCAGCTTCTCCTGTTTGTCTTTATGGAAAATGTTAAATTCTCCTTTGGCTGCAAACTGACACAGATAGCTCCACCACACAGAGACGTCTATAGAACATATAGAAACTCCAGTTTTGTTATTTAGTGTGAACAGATCATATCAAATCAGATTTCTGATCCTGGATCTGTGCTCCTATTGTTTGAGTTGTGTGTCGTGGACTCTTTTCTGAGGTGTTTTTCCTATTTCACGTCTTCATCAGGAAGTGTGCTCAGAGCTGAGGCCGCAGACAGAGCAGGGGAATCAGAGAGGAGCCAGAGGCAGCGCCTGCTGCTGTTGCTGTGCTTGTTGTGTGTGTGGATCTCTGAGCGATGACTGACGGGTGAATTGACAGTCAGAGGATAAAACAGCAGATCAATAAGCCGGTGAAAGGATTCGTCCAGGGCGTCATGGCTGCTTGTCAACAGCCTCGGCTCCCGCTGACGCCAGTTGGCCACTTGACAAGCAGCAAAACAAATCAGCCTGTCCACTTAAGGCCCAGCGTGTTGTGCATGTGTCAGAATTCCCCCCCGAAGGAAGTGAGGAATCATCAGCGGCCGTCCACAGGCAGCAAGGCCAAACGCCGCCATGACCTGCATCAATCATACAGTCGAGGGAGATGGGAAATTGCGGCGCATGTTGCAGCGGGATGGAGAAGCGTCTTGAACGTGTCGGGGGAGTCGCCACTCAGCGGCGTGTTTCATATGGAATATGGAGTCTATTTGAAATGATAAGTGTAATACAGAAGGAAACCACGCAGAGCTGCAGCAGATCAAGTCTATCTGCGGCAGGCGGAGCCGCTCATCGGGGACATGCCTGCGCCTTCAACAAGGCCATCAACCAGCAAACAGAAGGTAAAGGTGAGCCAGGATCCCCGAAGTGCACATTTCATCTCCGGCTGGTAAATATGTACAAACCAGCGGCATAGAAAAACAGGTTCCCACTCAGAGGGCGACAAGAGGCCGACGGCACCGAGAGGCAGCCAATGAGAAATAGCCAAAGATAAATAAATGTAAACAGTCGTGAGGACGGGGACGTAAACAGAAGCTTAGTGGATGGATACACGCTCCTCTGAAGCACGAAGGCCTGTTGCATTGTGGGAGCTACTGTGAGTGGAGTAATGAGCCTGTAGAGATGTGGCAGTAATTCACCCTCCTCCCTCCACTGCTCCCAGTCTGATACCAGTTATCACTCACTGAGAGGACAACCTGAACCAGGAGACAGGGCAGGGGAGACAGAGAGGGGAGACAGAGAGGAGAGACGGGACAGGGGAGACAGAGAGGAGAGACAGAGAGGAGAGACAGAGAGGAGAGACAGAGAGGAGAGACAGAGAGGAGAGACAGAGAGGGGAGACGGGACAGGGGAGATAGAGAGGAGAGACAGAGAGGAGAGACAGAGAGGGGAGACAGAGAGGGGAGATAGAGAGGAGAGACAGAGAGGAGAGACAGAGAGGAGAGACAGAGAGGAGAGACAGAGAGGGGAGACGGGACAGGGGAGACAGAGAGGAGAGACAGAGAGGAGAGACAGAGAGGAGAGACAGAGAGGGGAGATAGAGAGGAGAGACAGAGAGGAGAGACAGAGAGGAGAGACAGAGAGGAGAGATAGAGAGGAGAGATAGAGAGGAGAGACGGGACAGGGGAGACAGAGAGGGGAGACAGAGAGGAGAGACAGAGAGGAGAGACAGAGAGGAGAGACGGGACAGGGGAGACAGAGAGGAGAGACAGAGAGGGGAGATAGAGAGGAGAGACAGAGAGGAGAGACAGAGAGGAGAGACAGAGAGGAGAGACAGAGAGGGGAGACGGGACAGGGGAGATAGAGAGGAGAGACAGAGAGGAGAGACAGAGAGGAGAGACAGAGAGGAGAGACAGAGAGGAGAGACAGAGAGGAGAGACAGAGAGGGGAGACGGGACAGGGGAGATAGAGAGGAGAGACAGAGAGGAGAGACAGAGAGGAGAGACAGAGAGGGGAGACGGGACAGGGGAGATAGAGAGGAGAAACAGAGAGGAGAGACAGAGAGGAGAGACGGGACAGGGGAGACAGAGAGGAGAGACAGAGAGGAATTGGTTCTGGATCTCATGGTTCTGGATCTCTTGGTTCTGGATCTCTTGGTTCTAGATCTCTTGGTTCTGGATCTCATGGTTCTAGATCTCTTGGTTCTAGATCTCATGGTTCTAGATCTCTTGGTTCTGGATCTCTTGGTTCTAGATCTCTTGGTTCTGGATCTCCTGGTTCGTGATCTCGGGCAGGTTCTGGTTCTTGTAGATCTAGGTTCTAGATCTCTTGGTTCTGGATCTCTTGGTTCTGGATCTCTTGGTTCTGGATCTCCTGGTTCTGGATCTCCTGGTTCGTGATCTCGGGCAGGTTCTGGTTCTTGTAGATCTAGGTTCTAGATCTCTTGGTTCTGGATCTCTTGGTTCTGGATCTCCTGGTTCTGGATCTCTTGGTTCTGGATCTCCTGGTTCCTGATCTCGGGCAGGTTCTGGTTCTTGTGAGATGTTTGTGTGTTTTTCAATAATAATTCAATCATGATCACAATAAACAAACTTGAGATTGAAAGTTTTCATTTAATAAATTTTGTTTTAAGGTGAAAAACCATTTCCGTTTCTAAAAGCAGGAAGAGGAAGTGGAGGACGAGTGAGAGTCAGAAAAGATGAAACAGGAAATGATCTTGAAGTCAGCACTGAAACATTCTTTACTCTTATTACTTTATATTTTCATTTTATTTCTCTTGGTTTTATCATTTACAGAAACATGTTATTTTATGGACGGGACACTTTCGTTTAAACGTTTTATTGATCGATCTGGATTTGGTCGTGAATGAATCTGCAGTTTTCTCTGGCGGCAGGAAGTGAACATCCACTGCTCGGAGCTCCGAGTCTCCTCTGATGCTGCAAATCTGTCGTCAAGAAATGAGTTTAACGTCTAACTGCCCCGCCCCCCCCCCAGTCACTTAGTCGCCTAATAACAGAGCGCTCCAATCAGCAGGACGCCGACCAACCGTTTGATCACTTTCACAGCGAGGAGAGGGAGAGAGGACCCAACCAGAGAGAGAGATAAATACTTGATTAAATATATAAAGGAACTCCCTCCTCCTCCCCCTCGCCTCCTCCTCTCACCTCTGAATTATCTTCCTCTCCTCCTCTTCAGATTTATAAAAACCATCAGACAGCAGGAGAGAACGTCGGCCGCGGCCTCTTCACAGAGGAAAAAAAGAAAGAGAGAAAAATCAATACAAATTACGATGGAGAAAGTGGCACTGATGCCTGGAATTGCAGCATATGTTTACACTAAATCAGGCAATCTGTCTTCATATGGGCGGTGTAATGCATGGGGGGGGTCAGGGTTCGCGCTGCCAGCCGCTGCTCTCCAATTACTCGGGCTCTTTGCAGCGAGGCAGCCGGTATCGATTGGCTGGGAGGAGCGCGGGCCCCGCAGGCAGCCAATGGGCTGCTGGGGTCAGAGTGCAGCGAGATTTTAATAAGAGGAAGTAATGGGCTTAATTTCTGGGGGGGGGGGGGGGGGGGGGGGGGGGGGGGGGACCATGAGGTTCATTAAAAGCCTCCGTCTTTCGTTTCGTTCTCCTCCTGCGGCGATGGCGAGTGGACGAGGAGGTCGCTGACCCTCCGGGGAATTCTTGACTCTGACTTTACGCAGAGGGTTGCTGGTTCAAATCCCTGTGGTTTCTGATGCAGCCACGATGACGACAACCACCGAACTGAAATGAGCTGTTTGACTTCGTCCACTCGGTCTGAGGACCCTATGTACTGTGGAGTACTGTAGTACTGTGGTGTACTGTAGTACTGTGGTATACTGTAGTACTGTGGAGTACTGTAGTACTGTGGAGTACTGTAGTACTGTGGTATACTGTAGTACTGTGGTATACTGTAGTACTGTGGAGCACTGTAGTACTGTGGAGTACTGTAGTACTGTGGTATACTGTAGTACTGTGGTGTACTGTAGTACTGTAGTACTGTGGTGTACTGTAGTACTGTGGTGTACTGTAGTACTGTGGAGTACTGTAGTACTGTGGTGTACTGTAGTACTGTGGAGCACTGTAGTACTGTGGAGTACTGTAGTACTGTGGTGTACTGTAGTACTGTGGAGTACTGTAGTACTGTAGTACTGTGGTGTACTGTAGTACTGTGGTGTACTGTAGTACTGTGGAGTACTGTAGTACTGTGGTGTACTGTAGTACTGTAGTACTGTGGTGTACTGTAGTACTGTGGTGTACTGTAGTACTGTAGTACTGTGGTGTACTGTAGTACTGTGGTGTACTGTAGTACTGTAGTACTGTGGTGTACTGTAGTACTGTCGAGTACTGTAGTACTGTAGTACTGTGGTGTACTGTAGTACTGTCGAGTACTGTAGTACTGTAGTACTGTGGTGTACTGTGCCTGAAGCTGCTGATGCTGCTAGTAATACCATCATGATGTTACCATGGAAACCAAATGAAGCGCTTCATTCATATCCTCCATTCAAACAGAGACAAGAACTCTCCATCTCTCTCTCATCCCTCTCTCCATCTCTCTCTCATCCCTCTCTCTCATCCCTCTCTCCATCTCTCTCTCATCCCTCTCTCTCATCCCTCTCTCTCATCCCTCTCTCTCATCCCTCTCTCCATCTCTCTCTCATCCCTCTCTCTCATCCCTCTCTCCATCTCTCTCTCATCCCTCTCTCTCATCCCTCTCTCCATCTCTCTCTCATCCCTCTCTCTCATCCCTCTCTCTCATCCCTCTCTCTCATCCCTCTCTCCATCTCTCTCTCATCCCTCTCTCTCATCCCTCTCTCCATCTCTCTCTCATCCCTCTCTCTCATCCCTCTCTCTCATCCCTCTCTCCATCTCTCTCTCATCCCTCTCTCTCATCCCTCTCTCCATCTCTCTCTCATCCCTCTCTCTCATCCCTCTCTCCATCTCTCTCTCATCCCTCTCTCTCATCCCTCTCTCCATCTCTCTCTCATCCCTCTCTCTCATCTCTCTCTCATCCCTCTCTCTCATCCCTCTCTCTCATCCCTCTCTCTCATCCCTCTCTCTCATCCCTCTCTCCATCTCTCTCTCATCCCTCTCTCTCATCCCTCTCTCTCATCCCTCTCTCTCATCCCTCTCTCATCCCTCTCTCTCCATCTCTCTCTCATCCCTCTCTCTCATCCCTCTCTCCATCTCTCTCTCATCCCTCTCTCTCATCCCTCTCTCCATCTCTCTCTCATCCCTCTCTCTCATCCCTCTCTCTCATCCCTCTCTCTCATCCCTCTCTCATCCCTCTCTCTCCATCTCTCTCTCATCCCTCTCTCCCTCTCTCTCCCTCCCTCTCTCCCGGTGTAAATGGGTTTTTATTCAATCACAGCAGTTCCCATAATGCCTTTCACTTGTGTTAGAAGTTGGGATGTATGTCCGCAGCGTCGGGAGAGAATCCAGTTTGGGATTTGCTGCTGATTGCTGCTCACGTCGTCCTCGACACATTATCTCCATTCACCCTCGGCTGCTCTGCATCCCCACAAAAAGTCTCTTTGGGATCCGACAATGAAATCTCTCTGTGGCGGGCGGAGGTAATAGATTCGGGCCATGCTGCTCTCTGCTTCTCTGAGGGAGGAGGGAAAGGCAAGAAATCCAACATGGCAGCCCCGCGGTGAGGGCCACGTCTCTCAGCGCTCTGTCACCCTTCAGATATCATCCCCACCCCGGTGTCAGCCTGAAAGCCCTTTTTCTCCCCCGCCTTCCGCCGCTCCAAAACCAGCTCCGACAAATTTGATTTAGCAGCTCGCGGTCGCCCATTCCCGGGGAAAGAAAACAAATATTGTTATAATGGTAATAACATCTATTCGGAGCCGGGCGACAAACAGCGGCAGGGCCCTTTGAAGGAGACCCCTCCGCACTGCCGTATAGCTGCCTTATTCTTATTCATGAAAGCCGCGCTTATGCATATTAGCACAAACTAGCTATTCTACTTACCGGCATTTGGTGTGTCAATCATCCTTACAGAATACAAGAGCCAACGGTGACAAAAGCGGAGTGGAAAAGATCGGCTGACAAATTGTCCCCAAAGTCAAATTTGACAGGCTTTTATGATTAATGGGCTTGATTATGGAGAAGTGTCTCCCTGAACTCATTTCCGGGTGTTTCTCCTGCTCCACTCGCTGCGTACAGAGGGGGGGGGGGGTTGTTTGTGGAGGTGAATGAGTGGAGGAGAAAGAAAAGAAAAAGCTGGATGGAGGGAGGTTGGATTGAATTAGTGGTGAAGAGGCAGAGCGAGGAGGACAGGTGGAGTGTGAGGTCTCACACTTAATAAACAGCAGGGAGATAAGAGAGAGAGCGGGAGAGCTCCGCTAAGACTGCTCTCTCTCTCTCTCTCTTAGTGTTGACTGTTAATAAGAACCAACAGAAGCTGAGAATCACTGAGAGAAACCAGCATCACGTCGACGAGTCGAAAACACAAATCAACAAATCTTCAGCTCGTGTCTGCTCAAAACTCCAAATCTGTCAAATCCTTCTAATGTACTGCACCTTTACTCATATATATTTATATTTACACTGTATTTATACTTGTGTGTTTTAATCCTGCAGCACCTTCAACACGTCCACACATTCATGTTCAGTAAATAAACGCTGATGTTAGAAAAATAGGAAATTACAGACGAGAAAAACGTAAATATTGATCATCAATGAAAAAATCAAACTGAGCGACTTGAAAACAGGAAGTGATGCGGAACAACCCTCTTTAGTTTAGTGTGTGTGTGTGTGTGTCTGTGTGTGTGTGTGTGTGTGTGTTGTCTCTGGTTTGTCTCTGTCGTCCTAACCACCCCTCTCTCTCTCTCTCTCTCTCTCTCGCCCCTCAGCGCTGAACGAGCCGACCATTGACTACGGCTTCCAGAGGTTACAGAAGGTCATCCCTCGCCACCCCGGCGACCCGGAGAGGTTACCGAAGGTCAGTAGAGATGAGTCATTACCTCATCGCTGCGTGAAGGTCAAGAGGTCAGGGGTCAGATTAAAGGCTGTGAAGTTTGTGTTATCTGGCAGGTATGACCCAGAATGCACCTGTCAGCGCGAGCAGTTCTAGTGTTTAATCAGGTTTTACAGCCACATTAAAGGCTGGTTTAAAGATTAAGTGGCTGTTTGTCCCTCTGTGGCCGCCATAGACCACCTGCACCGCACCACTTTAAGCTTCTCCTGTAGCTTAATGCAGCGCAGGACCAACGCTGAGTCGCCTGATTGGATTTGTTGGTTCAGCTCGGTGCGCTCTTGGCACCGCCGGCGCTTCTTGCTGCCAGCGGGGCAGATTGTTCCCGATCCGTCAAACGGGGAACAGCTGTTTATGGGAGCAAATCCTGCTGTTGCTGCTCTCGCTGCGTTTTGTTTCCCCTCCGCTGGCGAGGAGGACGGTTTGGACGACGGCGAGGGAAGCTATGATGGTGGGACCTGATCAATGATGAGTCAGGAGGAAGCGGGCGGCGCAGGTTTGAATCTCAGACTCGGGAAAAGTTTATTTTCTCATCGTGAGTCACTGATAAAAACTGTCGATCATGTATCGGTGTAATGAATCATAACTGATTATTAATATATGAATCTCTGAAAGTGGACAGAAGATATGAAACAGGAAGTTGTCAGTGTTTGAAGATCGTCTGCGTCTCTTCAGCTGTAGAAAGTGAGAGGAGGCGAGTTTCAGTGTGAACAGTAAAAGTGTGATGAGACTTTCACCAAACAGCAGCTTCTTTTAAATTCCACTTCAAATCTGATTTTCAAACCAGTTCACACGTTTTTTTGTCTTTCTTTCTTTCTTCGTCTGAACAAGTTTTACTGTGAACAAAATCAAACATTCATTCTGAAAACATATTCAGAACATATTCAGGTTTTCACTCGGACCCTTTTGATTAATTTCCTCTTGTGTGTTCAACCATTTATCAGAAACATCCACTCTTTGTCTGTATTTGAAGATTGAATGAGTTTACAGTTTCATCTGCAGCAGCTTTAACATCAGTTTGTTTTTAATCTGCAGTGAAACAAAAAGAAAAGAGGCAGAAACACATTTAGAAAATCCATTAAACTCAAACAGCAGCTTTTTAAAATCAGTCAGTGAAGAAAAGTATGTTTGATTTGAAGTTAATGGTTTTAAAGAAACACAGGAATGCTCCTTTAAGATGAGTGTAGAATAACATCAGTAGTGAAATCTGCCTGTAGACACACACACACACACACACCATGCAGCCGTCAGGTGCTCTGGTTAGTATGAAGAGATTATTTTGGCGGCTGCCGACTGCGAAGCTAACTGAGGCAGATTCCTTGAGGCAGCGAGCGGCGGCGGCAGCGCCGAGCGTCAGATGGGCCCTGACACTCGAAAGCAGCTGCCAAATTGAAACCATTTATCAAAATCTGACATCGGAGATCCAGTCACCAAAAAAGCAGTTTATTTGTAAATTGATACTAATAGTGAGCATACATTGTCTGGCCTGTTTGATGGTCTGATCTGCAGCCGGAGTGGAGCGTCTCCCTCTGCCGCTTAGATATTTATTTATTCAAAGGAAAACTCAATAAGATTTTTTCTCTTTGGACAAGAGAGGAATAAGAGCGAGCTGCGGGCTGGCAGCCGGCGGGCTGACAGGGCGCTGTGACGACGGCGAGGACCATGTGACCGAGCAGTGACGGGTTAACTCAGCCTGTCACTTCCTTTTTGTTTTCACCTGCAGAGGACAGGGGGGTGGAGAGAGACGTCAGGATCTTGTTGTTGGACGGGCCAAGCGACACGCAGCTGATTGATTCTTCGTCCAGCGTCAGGTTGTGAGAGAGAGAGAGAGAGAGAGAGAGAGAGAGAGAGTGTGAGCGCTCAACGAAACAGAAACATGTGGAAACATAAACATCAGGAGAACGAACTGCAGACTGAATTTATGTGAAAGGAAGGAAACTGGAAGAGATGCATCCAAGGCATGTGTAGCCTAGCTTAGCACAAAGACTGGAAGCTGGGGGAAACTGTTAGCCTAGCTGAGCACAAAGAGGATACAAAGCATTTTGGTGTCTTAAGATGCTGTTACAATATTTAGAAATGTCTCCGAACGTGTAAACAAACAGCAGAAGAGCTGGCGATGAATCGAGCAGCAGGAAATCCAACTTCTCTCGGTTACGTCTCGTTCCAGGTGCTCTGAACCGTGAGCCGGGTGTTAAATATGTTTGGCGGGTTGCATGTGCGTCTTTAGCTCTGATCATTGACCCCCATCCGGACTCAGGGGGCGTCCGAGCGTTCGGGGATTATTAATTCCAGCCCACTTCATGAATGAGGAGATTTCCTGCTCTCATTGAGAATAATGAGCAATATTCAATTCATGAGCTGAATTTCAATCCGTTTCCCCTGAATGGAATTAACCCCACGCCGTGTCCCACATCATTAGAATACCTCTCTGCCTGATAGTCGCTAATCTGGAGATCCGGCGGCGCGATGCTGCTCCTCCTCCTCCTCCTCCTCCTCGTACCGGTCCATCCATATTTTATAGAGACCAGCGGGGCGGCGGCTGTATCTGTAGCTCTGCTCGAGGTGATTTATCATTGTTAAGGCCGCTGTCTGATGGCTTCTCCTCCAGGGTCACGCTGATCCCTGTTTGCCCCACACCTCCTCAACCACGGAGCCGGCCCCCCGTAATTAAGCCCCTAGAAACCAATGGAAGAAAATAAGGGAAAAGAAGAGAGAAAAGGAATATGTCAAGAGACGCAAGGAGGGCAAGGGCACGAAGGCCACGAGGATGCAGCCTCCGAGGGGAGGAGGTGTTTCCTGAGACGCTGGGAAAATAGCTTGATATAAAAACTCTGATTATTTCTGAAATCATCTGTTTGAGTGGAGAATATTTCAGTTTGAATCAGGCGTCAGTGACAGAAACTGCTTCTGTTCATCTCACTTTCTACTTCTCCTGAAACTGTGGGAGGCTCAAATGAAAAACTCTTTGCATTGTGGGAAATGTAGGAGTTTGACCAATGCTAACCTGACGCAAGAGTTGGACTCATTAAGTTACAGACTTTAACGTGGGGGAGATGAAATTCACTCTGAAATCTAAAATAGATTCTGATGTTCTCCTGTTTAAATGAGTGTGTGTGTGTGTGTGTGTGTGTGTGTGTGTGTGTGTGTGTGTGTGTGTGTGTGTGTGTGTCTGTGAGTGTGTGTGTGAGAGAACCTCAGACACTCTTCTAGCTTTCATCTCGTGTCGTTTATCTTTTGTAGTCGTTTCCTGGTTTTAAACTCTGATCCAATACAACAGACTTTTCTTATCCAGAGGTTGAAGAAGCACTTGAATCCTTCACTTCATTAAAATCTGTTCAAGTCCACAGTCAGAGGGAGACACTGACTCAGACAGTTGTCTCAGGAACACGTGAGGAACACGTGAGGAACACGTGAGGAACATGTCAGGAACACGTGAGGAACATGTCAGGAATTTGAATTTTCCTACGGGGATTGATAAAGTAATTCTGATTCTGATTTTGAGTACGTGAGGAACATGTGAGGAACATGTCAGGAACATGTCAGGAACACGTCAGGAACATGTCAGGAACATGTCAGGAACATGTCAGGAACACGTCAGGAACGTGAGGAACACATGAGGAACATGTCAGGAACATGTCAGGAACACGTGAAGAACATGTCAGGAACACATGAGGAACATGCCAGGAACACATGAGGAACATGTCAGGAGCACAAACTCAGAACATTGTTTTTTTTAATTTGACGTAAAGAAGAAAAAAGTTAATGACAGGTTGAGGTTTAGCTCGTGAACGTGTTCCTCACATGT
>NC_091101.1:26992500-27027500 GCF_024713975.1 Paralichthys olivaceus
GTTTATTAGAGACCAGTTTATTAGAGACCAGTTTATTAGAGACCAGTTTATTAGAGACCAGTTTATTAGAGACCAGTAGAGTCCAGTGCAGTTTCCTGTCATGTGATCAGGTTCCTGGTTTCTTTAGACTTTGGTTGGAACCATTTTCAGCAGTGAATTAGTCCACATCTGGAGCTGCACTGTGTGTGTGTGTGGGGGGGGGGGATCAGTCAGCTGATCCTGTCACAGTCGCTCAGTAAAGTAAAAGCTTGTGAGCGATCATCGACAGGAAACAGATAGAGCTGCTTGTTCTCCCTGAACACCCCCAACCACACACACACACACACACACACACAAACACACACACACACTCACACACACACACACACACTCACACACACTCACACACACACACACACACACTCACACTCACACACACACACACACAACCTTCGTCTGCTTTTCCCATCGGCCCGGTGGCGAACACCTTTCAGGAATCCATGAGGTCATGGGAAACGAGGCTGCGCTGAAAATTCATAACTGAGTAGTTTATGTGCGTCGAGCTCTCCGGTCGGAAACATTACACCGAGGATCTGACCGCCGTCCTGCTCGCCGTCCTGCTCGCCGTCCTGCTCGCCGTTATGAAGTATGAAACGACTCTTTGTGCTCCCGCACAATTACCCAGCGTGATTAAAGCATTAATAAAAACATCAGGCCTTATCAGACGGACGGCAGAGGGATTTGAACTCACTGGAGTTTGTCGTTTCTCTGCTTCACTCTGACGACGAGGAGAGAAGAGTTCAAACTCCTGCTCAAAGATTCTTAGAGTTAAAACTGATGATCAAAACAGAGAATCAAGGTTTCAGAGAAATGTACTGATTAAATTAGATGTTAAAGATTAAAGAAGAAGAAAAGATTGAAATGATCAGTTCGGATGATTCATCGTCACCTGGTGGAATTCTTTCAATAGAAGCGTGTTTGTTTCAGTGTGTGTAGAACATTTATCGGAAGTCATATCGTCAACAAAGTTATTGCATGTTTTCCTAATATCGTGCATACATGCAGTTTATATAATACACATCTGAATTCTTGGATTTAAAACATAAGACACGTCATGCGTGTCTCTTCAGCCAATCAGAGTAGAGCTGTGACATTTTGCAGTGCTGGATGGAGTCGGAGAAAATGTTTAACCAGCATGCATTGTGTTAAGGCCAGCATGCATCACGCTGAGTCACCTGACCTGAAACCTGGGGTCATGTGACGCTGCAGCTCAGCTGAAACCTGACAGTAATTCATCTGAGCAGCGAATCGCAGCGTGTTCACGTCCAGTTTTTAGAGAACGGTTCATTGTTCCAACTCGATGTTTGACGAAGCGTCGGCCCGCAGCTGCTCGCTGACACTTTACTCTCTGAAACTAAACTGTCAGTTAATCGCCGCCGCTCCTCAAATCTGCCTCCGCAGAGAAACACGTGTTTCCATTTGAGTCTTCAGTGTGAGGTCGAAGGATGTGATCTGCATCCGATCTGCTTCCCACGCTGCTGTGGACGAGGGCGAGGACGGGCGGGGACACACCAGAACAAATACGCCTGAATACTGAGTCCGTTTGTGAAGAGATTCTTTAGTTCATGAGAGAACAATCTGAACATTGAGTCTCTGCAGCTCTGCACCGCTCCTTGCACTGTTCTCCTCAACATGTGTTTCCCATCGCCGCCTCTCCTCGCCCTCGTCCCCGGGCAGCGCTCCATCAGCCGCTCCTGCTGGGAATTGCGTTGGCCCAAACTAGGAAGTGGGGGAGAGTGGAGGAGGGTGGGGGTCGGGGGGGGTGTGATGTGCTACTTGGCACTGTGTTGCTCAGAGGGGCGGGACCGCGGTCGGTGGGAACCCGAGAGCCTCGTGAGGAGGTGAGCGGTCAGGACGAGAACTTCAGGGAACATCGGTGCTGAGTGTTGGATGAGGGTCAGTCGACATGAGACCGGGGGGAGGGGGGGTGTTCAGGTAAATGAAGGGCAGACTCCGCCCACAAGGAAGTGAGCAGCCAGTAACAGGAGAGCGACAGTGACAGGTGTGGTGATGTCACTGCTGAGGTCACAGCGGTTTATACACAATAACAATAAGTGACTTCACGATGTGTAAATGATGAATGAGAAGCAGCTGAAAGACGTGAGCCTGAAACCTGTGAGGAGACGACTCAGCTACACAAACTACAACACAAGAGAAAGTGTGAAACCATGAAGAAGAATCTCTGACACCTCTCCTCCTCCTCTCAGGTTACTCCCGTAACTCCAACAGCGTCTCTCCTCGCGGCTACGTGCCGAGCTCCACCCCTCAGCAGTCCAACTACAACACCATCACGTCCACCATGAACGGATACGGAGCGGCGGGGATGACCAACCTGGGCGTACCTGGATCCCCCAGCTTCCTCAACGGATCCACGGCCAACTCTGCTTACGCAAGTGAGTAACTTCAAAATGAAAGGAACCACTCACCTGGTGTTTGTGTCATCAGTCACCTGAGAGGCAGCGAGTAGAACGAGTCCAAACTGTCCAGTGTTTTCACCAACAGAACCAGAACACCTCTGGTCTGAGGAACCTTTCACACCTGATGTTCAGCTTCAGACTGAACCGAAGAGTCTGAAGCTCTGAAACAAACCAGGTGTGAAACTGTCCTCAGTATATTGTCCTGTATTAATACACCTATATGTAATATAGGTGTATTAATACTGTGAAGTGAGTTCAAGTGTTTCGCTGCAGACGAGTCGGTGCTTCAGGTTTCAGTTGTTCTGCTGCTGAAGCTGATTAAAGCATCTGGAGTCGACGCTGCTGCGGCTCAGGTGTGTTTCAGAGACGGTGAAGTCTGAACTCACCCGCAGGGGACGGCTGCGTTGTTTTGGCTTCTGTATCAAAGCGTCGTTTAGCTAGTGAGCTCCAAACACGTCTTCGTGCCAGGTGATGTCGTCCCAGACGACTAAACAAAAGGTGGACTCACATCTCGCCTGGCTGAGCTTCAGTTTCCCGCTGCTGAGGGTGTGTGTGTGTGTGTGTGTGTGTGTGTGTGTGTGTGTGTGTGTGTGTACACTGAACACATTGTTCACCTCCCCCTCCTCCTCCCTCTTCTCACTGTCCCCCTGTCCATCCTCACCCTCCCTCCTCCTCCTCTTCTATAAACTCACTAACATCCGTCAGCTGAAGCTCTAGAAGGAGGAGGAAGCAGAGTTACATTCCTTCATTTTCAGTTTCATCTTCAAACCTCGAATCATTTACAGATTCACTGCTTCATTCAATCTGTGGACGCACTTAAAGGGACAGTTCAACATGTTCTGCTTCTCTTCCTCAGAGAGGCGTTCACGTGGATCATGTTCACAGTCGCAAAGCTCCGCCCACACGAGTTTCAGCCTCTGACTCACAGACTCGTCTAAACGCTGCTGGTCTCGTTTTAGTTTGAAAACTCTGGACTTGTGTTTTAGTCAGAACAGAAACATGTGGACGAAGTTCTGATACGGAGCTAAAACGTGGATCTCACCGAGGTCGATTTATAATGATAGTAGTTAGCCTAGCTTAGCATAAAGACTGCAAACGGATGGGAAACTGTTCGCCGGACTCTGCCCAAACACCAGCTGTTGTGAAGCTGACGAACATTTGTGTCTCTTTTAAAAATAAAAAGGTTTTAATTTGTAAGTTAATTAGTTTGGTTTTTATCTGATCATCTTGAATCTGCAGCTTTAAGTCACATGATCATTTCAGTCACATGATCATTTCAGTCACATGATCATTTCTATGGAATCAGACTCAAATCAGTTCAGTTGAAAATAATCATTATTTTACTTCATTTGTGAAACAGATCCAGAAACTTGACTTTTAAATAAACGTGAGATTTTATTTCTCTGACACGACCTCCGACCAGCTCTCTGGCTTATGCTAAGCTAAGCTAAGCTAAGCTAACAATGCTTCCAGCTGTGAAGTAAATGAGGACAGATCTGAATCCATGTGAACGAGTTGAACTGCTCCTTTAATCAGAACGACACACACACACACACGTGTGGAGTTTGTGTGGATGAAGATTCTCAGGTTTGTGTTTGTTGAAGTTATGGATCAACTTTGTCAGATGTTCAGATGTTTGTGCTCCGAGCTTCTTCCTCCAGACCTCGGCCCCATGAGCCAGGGACACATTCTTCCTCCTCATGCTCCAACTCTTCTTCTTCATCCTCCTCATCCTCCTCTTTCTCTTTCTCTACCTCATCCTCCTCTTTCTCCTCTTCCTCCTCCTCATCCTCCTCTTTCTCCTCCTCTTCCTCCTCCTCATCCTCCTCTTTCTCCTCCTCTTTCTCCTCTTCCTCCTCCTCATCCTCCTCCTCTTCTTCCTCCTCATCCTCCTCCTTCTACTTTTCCTCCTCTTCATCATCGTCCTCCTGCACGATCCACCTCATCTCTGCCGATCACTCACCCCCTCCTCCCTCCGTCCGCCTGCTCGTTACGTTCTCTGTAGGTTTACCCCCCCACACACGTCTTCCTCACCTCCTCCTCTTCCTCTTCTTCCTCTGCTCCCATAGGCCCTTATTCATTCTCTCCTGTCCATATGGTTTCTGCAGTCAAACAGAAGAGCGCCTTCGCCCCTGTCGTGCGGCCACAGACCTCCCCGCCCCCCACCTGCACCACCACCAATGGCAGCAACCTCCAGGGTGAGCATCCCACCCCCCACCCCCTCCCACCTGTCAGCACCCGTCCTCGTCCTCGTCCCACCCGGACACGTCCGCAGACGTCCAGTGTGAACGTGACGATTTCGAGCCTCCGGTTCAAAGTTGATCCATAACTTCTGATTTCATCTGTGACGTTAAAGTTTCACTGAAGATTCTTTATTTCACTTCCTCCACAAACGTTTTCAACTTTATTTCTTCAAACAACGTTTAGATTCATTTGAGCGAACGCTCACGTTGGTTCTGATTCTGTGTCTCTGTGTTTCAGCCATGGCCGGTCTCATCGTCCCGCCCATGTGAGGATGATAGGTTTGGTCTGACTCCTCCCCTCCCTACCCCAGCACCGATGGCCCCGCCCACCCGAAACACCGCCACAAAAACAACAAGAAATCCCTCCCATCATCCCTCGCTCCGCCCCCTGCTCCTGGTAAAGGGCCCCGAATCTTCACCTGTCACCACGGCAACAGTGACGACAACAACAGCATCCAGCTCGTTCTGTTTTCTGATGATGTCACAAAAGTCAGAGGCCACGCCCCCTCAGTGGAGGTCGGAGGTCAGGGATGTGAACTGTGGGCAGGGCGGGGGCGGGGCGTGCAGTAACATTTAACAGGTTAGTTTGAGTCGTGGGCGGAGTTTAACCACTGTGAGACAGGAAGGAGGCGTGTCCACCGGGAGCTTCACATTTAAAGGGCCAGTCCACAGTTTCTATCTTTGAAATCTTTTGTTTTCAGTCAAACTGATCCAGATTCAGTTCAGATTAAACCTGAAAACAGAACTTCATCTGATCCACAAACATTTAGACTCAAACCTGAAACCAGAAGTGAAACCACGTTTGTTTAATTTCATCTGGAAACGAAGAAACACACCAAAGAACCCCGAAAACGAAAAGAGTCCAAAACAATTAATATGAAAGATTCACATGATTCATATCAAATCCTCCTCATTGTCGCTCTTCACTTCAAATGAGACGGAGACGACGGGTCAGATTATTAGGAACCAACATTTCAGTGTGAGTGAACAGTTGAAATAATGACATCATCGTCCTTTCTCTGGTTGGTTGGTTTCGTGAGTCGTGGTTGCCACGGTGACGAAACGTTCACTCCTCATGAAAAATCGGTTTCAGTGTTTTTCAGTAAAAGTTTCTTAACTCCACCTGAATGTTCGACGCGGTGACGAACTGAACCAGAGCGTCGGTTGAGTCCGGTTGTTGCCGGCGGGTCAGAAGTTCTCGGTGGACACTGAACCTGAGTCGGGTCCAAAAAACCAGGAGGAAACGTTTTCCTTTTCAAATCTGGAAAATAAAATCCGTCAGACGGTTTCCAGATTTTAATCTGAGATCCTGAACTTTTTCCCACAAACCCAGAGGAGCAGAAAACTGATCCACTTCTTTTTTTCTACTTTTTGGTTTCATCCTCTGAAGAAGGAAACTTTTCTCAGATAAAGAACGAACACAAGTTTTCTTTCATTCTCACGTTTATTTTCGACGTCTCTGGTTTTTGAATCAGTTTATTTGTTCTGTTCCGCAGCCGTCGAGTCGTAGAACCAGAAAAAGCTTCAACACTTTTATTCACATTAAGGTACCAGGTTTTCTTCTTCTTCCTCTGATTGTGCTTATTTTCTATGTATTTATAAAGTTCCTTTGTGATTTAGGCCTGAACGATAGTCTCAGATATATATGTAAACACATTTGATGTCTTAATACCTTTTAGATATTGTAAAAAAAGTGAACAAGTGAGAGGAATTAACCTTTTTGTAAAAAGAGAACAAAAAAAATACGTCATGACGTGGTCTCCCTGTTTTTGAAACAGGACGTAAAAAAAAACGCTTTCATCACTTTTGTATAAAAATGCTTTTCCGATACGATATTTAACTTTTTGTAAACAGCATCATTTGTGTTTCCCCTGGTTCTTCTTGTCCTTTGTGTATTATTGTGAAATGTATAATCATGGTTATTTCTTAATGCACTATTTTCGTTGGGGCACTTAATAAGAGCAATGCATCCGAGCAAAAAATTTAAAAAAGCTAAAAGTTTTTTTAAAAAAGAAGAAGAACGATATGCACCGAGACGTTTCTTTTCTGTCAGAAATCCTCGTCGTGTGAACGTTTTCTATTTCAGAAGCTTCATAATATTCCACCACTTTTACTTTTGATGTGTAGAAGACGATAATATTTTATCCATTAATATGAAACTCAAACCTGCTCGTCGTGTTTTTAAAAACAGGCGTCAGATTTTAAAACCAGTCACTGATCTCAAGGAACCTTCCATCGATGTTGTTGTTGATGGTGCTGTTTTTCGTCGTTGCACACAATCCAGATCATTTACTTATGCAACTGTTTCCTGTTCCGTAACGCCAGCTGGTCGTCCACCACGGGGACGTCCTGTTTGATGCCTTACGATCGACCACTGAGTCTCCGCTGCTGTTTTCATCCTTTAGCTCCGCAGCGTTTACGTAGAACGTTTTCACTCGTCCAGTCGCTCTCCAGTCAAACTGAGAATTTTATTTCCTGCACCGAATGTTCATCCCTCAAAATAAAAAGCTACGTTCAAGTGTCCGATCGCAGCCGCAGGTTTTACTAGAGAATAATTATCACTTCTGTTTGACTTAAATATGTTTTAGCATCGTCACCAGAAATGACATAAAACATTTATACTGAAAAGATCTGTAAATAAATTACTGTCACAGCATCAGTGTCAAACCATGAGAAAGATTCTCAAACTTATTTTAACTAATCTGACGACATTTCGTTTGTAAAAATTTATCCAAAACTGGTCAAATTCAAAAATCCCAATCTGAGAAACATGTTTTAATTGAAATGAAAAGATTTAAATCTGGACTTATATCTTTAAAGTAGATATAGATTCCTGATCACAGACAGTGAAATCAAGAATGAATCCACTTTCATGTTAGAAATAGTCGTTTTTTTTCAAACTGTAAAGAAAGAATCAAGAATCATCTGTTTCTCCGTCATAAAAAACTTCGACTTCTGAAGTTTGAGCTGATTCAACTCTGACTTTATGCAAATTCAGCTGGACGGAGAAGTGTCTCTGCTCGGCGTCGCTCAGACAGTGAAAGGAACCTGCAGAGGACAGCGACGCGTCCGTCCACGAACCTTCAGCTCGTCTCCGTCAGCTCGATGATCAAATGTCTCCGTCGTAGAAAGTTTCTTCTCTGCTTTTCAAAGTTACTTATGTTTGACTCCAATGTGAACGAGCGCAGAGGAACTGCATCTTTGTGAAATATGAAATATATCATCAAAGTATATTAAAGCACAATGTTTAATTAATGTCTTTAGAATACAGACGGGGGCGACACCTCCACGTTCTTTCTTTTTCTGTCTCTGGCCATGCTGTAAATTGATGCATGTTTTTTTGTTTGGTATTTTCCTGTGATCCAGTGCTTTTTGTACAGAAACAGTCTAATAAAGATTAAATTTGGCTTGAACCTGAGCCGTCGAGCGTCTCATCAATCGTCAGGAGAAAACATTTCATCTGAAACTGTGGTAGATGTGTTAGAGACAAAAACTCATTTACATTGTTCCGTGATCGAGTCATCATTTTCACCTTCATCAAAACATTTTGTAATTTTATGATAAATGAAGGAAAACTGGTCTCGAGTTTCAGATTCTTCAGATTCTTCAGATTCTTCATGTCTATCGATTTAAAATAAAAGATTCTCTGAGTCAATAAACAACAGAACAATCATCAAAAGACTGAAAGTTATAAAATAAATACATTTTCATCAATAAAACATATTGATGCTATCGATGGGGGGAGGGGACCAATCAGGACAAGGACTCTGATGATTGACAGGTGTCAGTCTGTGGATTTTAAGAATGAACAGGACAAACATCTAGTTATTTTTAATTCAGCTTTTATTCTGACAGAGACTTCCTGTCAGAGGAAACGAGCTGAGACAGTTGATGAATAACATAAAAATAAAAAATAAATATTATCATATATAAATATATTATATATTATATATATACAGGATCAGGTTCAGGATCAGGATCAGGATCAGGTTCAGGATCAGGATTAGGTTCAGGTTCAGGATCAGGTTCAGGATCAAGATCAGGGTCAGGATCAGGTTCAGGATCAGGATCAGGATCAGGTTCAGGATCAGGATCAGGTTCAGGATCAGGATCAGGTTCAGGATTAGGTTCAGGATCAGGTTCAGGATCAAGATCAGGATCAGGTTCAGGATCCGGTTCAGGATCAGGTTCAGGATCAGGTTCAGGATCAGGATCAGGTTCAGGATCAGGATCAGGTTCAGGATCAGGTTCAGGATCAGGATCAGGTTATGGTTCAGGATCAGGATCAGGTTCAGGTTATGGTTCAGGATCAGGATCAGGGTCAGGGTCAGGTTCAGGATCAGGATCAGGATCAGGATCAGGGTCAGGGTCAGGATCAGGATCAGGATCAGGGTCAGGGTCAGGATCAGGATCAGGGTCAGGATGTGACCCGAGCTGCTCACAGATCAGATCTCAGTGTGAACATCTGTTAACATCAGGTGTGAATCAGGTTCAGCTCTGTTCTCCATCATCACTGTACGGTCGTCATGACAACACTTCCTCACACGTGTTGAATAATAAAATGTAGTAAAACTTTCTAAAGTTTGAATAAAAAAACTTTAATCATTCAATCGTCTTTAAAAATTCTTCTTCTTCTTCGTCTGCTGTGGTTCAACAGCAGCGACTGAAACAGCTCCACCTGCTGTTCACCAGCAGCAGAGGAACCAGCACACACACACACATATATATATATGTATATATATATATATGTATCATCATCATCGTATACATGTCATTCATCGATATCTACACGTGTATGTACATGGAGGCCTCCTTCTCCTCAGGAGGCGGGGCCTCTTTACACCTGCTCCCTCCCTCGTCTGTCTTCGTTTCCTCGTTCAGGATGTTTGTCTTGGCTTCGCTCGACTCTGTGACTTAATCCCTCGCTGCTATTGTTAAACATTTCTGGAGCAAAAACATAATGAAAACCAAATGTGTCGGAGGAGCTTCGGGTTTCAGGCCTTTAACAACGTTACGTTTCCAGCACGTCGAGGCCAAATAACTCACTTATGTTTCCCTTGTAACTTTACGCCAAACATGAGATCTTTGCTTTGTCAAACCTGGTAAGTATCAAACCAACTGTATCAATAGGAAAACAGTTTTAATAAGCATTCCCTGCAGGCGGGGGGGGGACACCTCTCACCTGGAAGCTATTAGAGCCGACAGGAAATGGAGGCAGAGATCGAGTGCTTCCCAATAATGTGCGTCCCCCCGGACAGAGGAAATATGTAGATTCATCATAAAACATCTCGCAGAGAAACAGAGGAGAGACAGCTGGGCACCTCCAACATCACATCACACCAACATCTGCGGACGAGCGGATCACGTTTCATCGCTCATGTCACAGCATCGAACTGTAAACACCGTCTCCAGATGGACCCTATGGAAGATCGGCCCTGCCAAACAAATACATGAAATAAATAATTATGTGAAAGTGATGCAACGTGTCCAAGTTACAACATTTTGATTTAGTGCGTCGTAATTTTAACCTAGTGTGTCTCAATACTGACTGATAGTACTCTGAGTACCTTGTACTTTTATCATGTCTGTCCTTCCATTCGTCTTATTATCCTTCTGACGGACGGATTTATTCTTCGTCCTTCACGTCATCGTCCATTAAATCTAGAATCTTCCTCGTCTCCATTGAAATTCCTGAAGCGGTGCGATCATCATCAGGACGTCTCAGAGGCCGAAATCAGTGTTAATAAATCAATCCCCGGCCCGGGTGAGCTCGCCGCCGCCGCTCCCCCGGCTGCTTGCTAAACAAATGGATTCAGCATGTTTAATGAGGGCGGGGGGGGGGGGGGGGGGGGGGGGGTAACTAATACCTTTAATGATCTCAGCAGACCAAAATCCTGGCACCCGCCCAGAGCCGGCGGCCGGGGAGATGTTTTGGACGGAGCTGCCACGGCGGTCATGGATGAAGATGCTCCGGTGGCGTGGCAGATTTACGTCCGAGCGCTGGACACGGAAAAGGCCATGAATTAGGAGGGCGGTGAAACGGGCCACACACTGACATCACAGCCCGCGGACGGAAGGTTAAACGGCGTCTGGGGGAAGTGAAGTGATGATACAGGCAGACGAGGGTCTGGGAGCAGGACGCTGTTTCCCTTCGTCGGCTGTTTTTAAATTTACTGAACCTTTAAAAACGCTGCGTCTCCCCGGTGCTGCGTTCGAGTCCTGAGGCCTGAGAGAGGACGCCGTGTGTCAACAGGAAGAACGTCCCGCTTTTTAAATAAAGACTTTAAACTCAAACTTTGTCCAACAGAACCACGAGGAACCTGCAGGAGACGCCAACATCTCAGGTGATCTCACGTATACCTGAGATTTATATCCAATTATTATTATATTTAAAATACTTCATGTTCACTGTAGTTCTACAATGATCATCTGCTCTGGACCTGGAGTGGGTCAGGTTCTGGAGTGGGTCAGGTTCTGGAGTGGGTCAGGTTCTGGAGTGGAGTGGGTCAGGTTCTGGAGTGGATCAGGTTCTGGAGTGGAGTGGATCAGGTTCTGGAGTGGGTCAGGTTCTGGAGTGGATCAGGTTCTGGAGTGGGTCAGGTTCTGGAGTGGGTCAGGTTCTGGAGTGGAGTGGATCAGGTTCTGGAGTGGGTCAGGTTCTGGAGTGGATCAGGTTCTGGAGTGGAGTGGATCAGGTTCTGGAGTGGGTCAGGTTCTGGAGTGGATCAGGTTCTGGAGTGGGTCAGGTTCTGGAGTGGAGTGGATCAGGTTCTGGAGTGGATCAGGTTCTGGAGTGGGTCAGGTTCTGGAGTGGAGTGGATCAGGTTCTGGAGTGGGTCAGGTTCTGGAGTGGATCAGGTTCTGGAGTGGATCAGGTTCTGGAGTGGGTCAGGTTCTGGAGTGGGTCAGGTTCTGGAGTGGAGTGGGTCAGGTTCTGGAGTGGATCAGGTTCTGGAGTGGGTCAGGTTCTGGAGTGGATCAGGTTCTGGAGTGGAGTGGGTCAGGTTCTGGAGTGGAGTGGGTCAGGTTCTGGAGTGGATCAGGTTCTGGAGTGGATCAGGTTCTGGAGTGGGTCAGGTTCTGGAGTGGATTATTTTCTATGTATACTTTATATAATTATAATAGAAGTACAAACACAGAGAATATAGTACTAAAATATATACGTGTGTAAATGATTGTACGAGGATGAAAACTGTAATAAGTATTAGTACAAGGAGATATGTAAATAGATGTATACAAACGTGTATATATAAACTCTTGAATGTTTATATGCAGATGTACAACATGAATACATTTTGATTTTCTGATCTGAGCGACTACATATCCCATCAGGCCTTGGGGCTCCTCAGGATCGACCAGGAGGAGCTGGAGAATGTTGCTGAGGAGAAAAACATCTGGAACCGACGTTTTATTATGATAGAGACATTAACCTGTCAACATCTGCACCAGCAACACATCAGGACTTCATGGACTGTGGGACGAGTCCAGAGGAAAGACATGAGGACACGAAGCTTCACACTGAGCAGTGAAGAGCGAGGGAAGAGTGAAGAGTGAGGGAAGAGTGAAGAGTGACCTGCATCATGGTGGCTGTGGCTGAGCGGTAGAGCGGTCGTCCAAGTTCGATCCCCGGTCTTCCCATCTGCATGTCAAAGTGTCCTTGGGCAAGATGCTGAACGCCAACCTGCCCAATAGAACAACAAAAAGTGCTATAGAAGCACTGTGTGTGTGAATGTGTGTGTGAATGAATGTGTGTGTGTGAATGGGTGAATGGAAAACTGTAGTGTAAAGTGCTTTGAGTGTTCTTCAAGACCAGAAAAGCTCTTTATAAATACAACCATTTACCATTTACCTGCTTCAGCTTTGTCCTTTGTTTCGTTGACGCTGAAGCTTCATGTACAGATTCGACAACACGTCGACGTCGATGTTATTTTCACGTCGGCTCAGCTGAAGCAAAGTTTCCAAACGTTTCCTCATGATGAGAAGAAAAATGCGTCTTTGATTCCACGGAGCTGAAGTTGCATCACAGGCTTATTAAAGCCGTGGACGCTGCACAGACTCACACACATCAACTCATCACAACACTTTTATAGGATTCGAGCCTTCACACAGCAGCGTATAAATATTTACCTGCAGAGCGTCTGACTCCATCTGTCCGGCGCCGCTCGGCCCTCGTCGGTTTCCCACCGGGAGCCGTGAAGACGGAGCAGAGATCCGGGCTGACCGAGACTCTTATTAAAACAATGAAGCTCATAATTATCCTGGAATTCCAAAGCAGTGCTATAGTTGTAATGAGGCCACACAGGAGCCGGCTGATAAAGAATGAATGTCATAAATAAGCCATTAGACGGGCAGTAAAAAGAGGAGGACGTAAAAGAAAAGACAACAACGCTGAAATGAGTTCAGACACGTCTTGTTGTCTCTTGATGAGCATTTGAAGAAGTTTCTATTTTCAACGTTTCTTCTGTTGTGAGTCAAACGTGTCACATGTCAAACTGAAACTGGAGCGTCCAACATGGAGGACATTCCCATCAGCTGCTTTATTGTCTCTGTGGTCTGTGGACCTGTTTGATGGACGTGGACCTGAAAGTAAGAAAAGACCCTTTGAATTAATTTAATTTAATTTTTCCTCCTCATTGGTTCAGATCGTCCGAAATCTCAAACTTCACCAGTTGTGACGTTTGTTGACGACGTCCAATTATCGGGGACAAAGGACAAAGGTGTAAAAAGTGATTTTCCTTTTTAATCAAATTGGAAAAAAAATTCAAATAACAAATATAAAAATTTTTAAATATATAAATATATAAATATATAAATATCCAAACAATTTACAAAAGTAGTAAAAAATAAAAAATAAGGGACAAAGTTAAAGACGTCGAAACGACTTCACTTTACAAACCACACACAGTTTATATATACACACACATACACAACAATAACTACACAAATAAACTATCAACACACAAACAAACGTTCAAAATAATTAACTGAAAAAAATAGGAATAATAACAAAGTCCAATAAAGAAGTTTCCCCCCCTTCAATCTGTCTTTGGTCTCTTCCACTTCCTGTGGGCTGGGCTTAAAAGATCACTTCCTGCAGGCTTCAGGCCTTTAGCCCTGTGAGCAGGGGACAAACGAGGGGTGAGTGTTTTATATAAATATAAATGATTAAACAGATCGAATATTAACTGTCCAATAAATAAAGACGTTCTCTGAACAAAGTGTAACGGTGTAAATATGTTGAAAGATAAAATCCTGTCCAACGTGGAGCTCAGTCATAGTTTTGTATGTATTTCTTTTATTTTGACGTGTTTATTTTATTTTGAAGTTGTACAACAGGAACTGCTGGGGATTAAAGTGTGGCGCACCTTTTTTATCTCAGATGCAGATTCCCCAGCATTGAGTAAGTTGTGTCTTGCTGTCTGTCAGTGTTTTAGTTGATTTTGGTTGATTTAGTGTTTAATAATATGCTATTTTTGTAACTTTTCTTTTATAGATGACTGTGTTCCATGTGTGTGTTGCAGGTATGTTTTGTCATAGAAGTAAATTCAATTAGTAAAAAACTATACGATCACGTGTTAGGCAGATGCAGATTCCCCAGCATTGAATGACTGTGTTCCATGTGTGTGTTGCAGACAATAAAGTTAACTTGTTTCACCAAACCTGCCTCATGTGAAATGATTGAAAAGAGCAGCAGAGAAACGCCAGACTGTGACATTGGTGCCGTGACCCGTCGATTCTCCTGCTGGATGGTGGATTCTTCAGCGCCGATCCGGGGATTTTTCTGCTGCTGCTGATCTTCTCTGTGTGACCTGGTGAACGTGTAACTTGAACTGTGTTGAGCTGAATGCACATATTTAGGCATTTTTTCCCCTATTCGTCTGTGCTTAACTTTTAACAATTTTTTCCTTTTTACACTGAGTGTTTCATTTTTATTTCTGATATTGTGTATTTTTTTATTTGATGATGAGTGTTGGTGGGGAATATACTAGCACACCCCATAGCTTAGGCAGGGGTAGGGGAAGAGGATTGTTGAGTTCTCCTAAATTCTTGCAGTTTGAAACTCCTGTTGGGGGACATGGTAATGTTGCGGGGGTTAGTCAGAGCAGACCAGAGCTCCTTTCCACCAATAGGGATGTAGCGTTTCCCCTTAGTCGCCCTGTAGGCTTTTCACATGAATCTCAAAACACCAGTTCTAATATTCCTAGCCCTGATGCCCTTGCTACTGAGATTGTCAGTCAGATGGGGGATGTGATCCAGCAGGTTAGCCAGAAGGTGTTACAGAACATTATAACTCAACTTAGCCCATCTGTTAGTGCACCTTTAACCTGTGCTCCCACCCCACCGACCACAGATGACATGTCAACCTCAAACATGCTTGATGCCTCTCGTGTGCAGCTTGTGTCTCACAGAAAGCTGAAAGATCCCCCATGCTTCAGAGGGGACAGCTCTGACCCTGTTTCCGTGAGAGAATGGGAGGACCTCATGAGGGCTTTTATTAAGAGAGGAGATCTGAGACCTGAGGAACAAGCAGAGGAAATCCTCATTCATCTTAGAGGCAAAGCTAGAGATGTTGTCAAGTTTGGCACCAGGAACAGTGATATTGACCTCACCCGTGACCCTGAGGCAATCTATGGTCTCCTTCGAAGGCACTTTGACTCTGCCCCATGCTCACCGCTCCCATTAGCTGACTTTTACACAACTTTGCCTGAGAGAGGTGAGGGTGCATTTGACTACTGGCTCAGGCTGCACCGTGCTGTTGACCTTGCCATTGAACGCCTTAAAGAGCAGGGCAAATCGCTTGACTGTCCTGGTACTGAGGTGACGCGCATGTTTATAAGGAACTGTCCTTCTCCTGACCTTTCTATGACCTTTCGCTCCAAGATAATGGAAAAGTGGACAGCTAATGAAGTTCAGGACATTTTATATGAGTATCATTCAGGTTTGACCTCCACAGTGAGCAAAGCAACTAAGGAGAGAGTGACGATGAACACGCAGCACACTGCCACTCCAACAACCACTGGGGGGCAGGGCTCACCGCAGCCGCAGGCCACGGACTCTGCAACCCTGGAACGCCTTATAAGCATGCTGGAGAAGGTGCTGCTGCAGAGACCTGTTCACTCGGGCCCAGCCAGACAGTCTGGCCCACGGCGGCCTAGGATTGAAGGGTTACATGAGATGCCTTGTTCTGTTTGTCATGATGCTGCTCACTCCACCTTTACCCACTGTCGCGACCATAGACTCTGTTTCCAGTGCCACTCACCGAACCACTCTAGGCTTGCTTGTCCTGGCAGGACGTCGTCAGCCGCTCATCAGCAGCAGGAAAACTAGAGGATCCGCACCTTAGGGAGGATGGTGTGGATTATGATAGTGTTCCTCCCAGTTGTGATTGTGATGACATTGAATCCTTGTATGAATCTCTTTCTTCATTTGCACCGTCTGGAAAGACTGTTATTTTTCAATTGACACACAGACTTCAGAAATCTGACAGCTTGTTCTACACAGGTGTTTGTACCGCAGGTGGTGTTCAACTGAAAGGAATGATTGATAGTGGTTCTATGTCATGTTCTCTAAGTGAAGCTGCTGCTTCACGCCTTCTGCTGCAAAGCCCTGATTTGAAGAGTAGTCCTGCTGATGATATTGTTGTTGTGGGTGCTGGAGGACACCATGTTTATCCTACAGCTGTCTATGATTTGGAGGTGGTTATTTATGGTTTTAAGTTGCTCATCCCAACACTGGTTATCCCTGGACAAGTGGATGATATGATTGTTGGTAGTAATGCTATCAAGCTGTTAATACACTTGATGAAAAAATCTGAGGACTATTGGAGACTCCTGGCTGCACCAGTTGACATTGCAGATGATGAATGTGGCCAGTTCTTGTCCCTGCTTTCAAACACTGAGAAATGGCGGGGAGGGCCCATGCCTGAAAAGATCGGCACGGTAAAGTTGAGGCAGAATGTTACACTTGAACCCCTTCGTGAGCACCTTGTCTGGGGTAAACTGCCCGCATCTGCACCTTTATCAGTGGGGAGCACAGTGATTGTAGAGCCAACACAATCGAGATCCAGGCCCAGAAATGTGATGGTTGGCCGTGTTGTCACACCTATGTGGGGTGATAGGTGGGTTCCCCTTAAACTTATCAACCCTAGCAGTAGGATAGTGACTCTAAGGAGAAACTGCAAGATTGCAGATGTCTTCCCGTGTGTCGCAGTAGAGGAGCTGTCTTCACCTGAGAAAATTTTGGTCAATAATCATGGTGTTACACAGGCCTCTGTAATAGCAAAGTCCCCTGAGCAGAGAAAGGATTCTTTAAACAAGTTGGGACTACAAGACTTAGACTTAGAGGGCTGTGAGGTTTCTGACCAGTGGAAAGATAGACTTTTGCAGCTTGTTGAGAAATATGAGTCTGTTTTTTCAAGGGACAAGATGGACTGCGGGGAGGCTACGGACTTCGTCCACAAAATACACCTTGTGGATGAGAGACCATTTCGCCTGCCCTACCGCCGAGTACCACCAGGCCAATATGAGAAGCTGAAAACAGCACTTAATGATATGGAGGAAAGAGGCATAATCCGGAAGTCGCACAGCGAGTATGCATCCCCACTGGTCTTGGTGTGGAAGAAAGATGGCAGTCTGCGCATCTGTACTGACTTCAGATTGCTCAATGCAAAGACTGTGAAAGATGCACATCCACTGCCTCACCAAGCAGATGCCCTTGCTGCGCTTGGAGGGAATGTTTTCTTTTCAACTATGGACTTGACTTCTGGATTCTATAATGTTCCACTGCATGAGACACACAAGAAGTACACAGCGTTTTCTTCACCCTTTGGCCTCCATGAGTATAATAGGATGCCCCAAGGTCTGTGTAACAGTCCTGCAACCTTCATGCGGATGATGTTATCAATCTTCGGAGATGAAAACTTCAGCAGCTTACTTTGTTACCTGGACGACCTGTTGGTCTTCGCCCCCAGCGAGCAGCTTGCTCTTGAGCGTCTGGAGATGGTGTTCTCACGTCTGGAAAATCACAAACTTAAGCTGGCCCCCAAGAAATGTCATCTTCTGAAGAGCTCAGTTAAGTTTCTGGGACATGTCATCTGTGCAGATGGAGTAAGGACTGATTCTGACAAAGTGAAAGTCATCGCTGATGTAGGAGAGATAGAGTTGATGGAGAGTGATGGTGTAACGCCGTCTTGGAAAAAAGTCAGGTCTTTTCTGGGCATGGTTTTTTACTATCAGCATTTCATCGCTGACTGCTCTGCAAAAGCCAAACCTCTGTTCAGGCTCATGTCTGGGCGACAAGTTCAATCACAGGCCAAGAAAGGCAGGAAGCCGAAGAGGAAATTCTCCGCTCCACCAGCTCTTACACCAAGTGACTGGACAGCTGCATGTCAGGAATCCTTCCAAACCCTGAAAAATGAACTAACTCATGGCGTCACATTGGCTCACCCGAACTTTGACGAGCCTTTCATCCTTGCTGTTGACGCTTCTTTTGATGGCATTGGTGCTGTCTTGTCCCAAGTGTCACCTGGTGAGACAGTTGCGCGTCCGGTCGCCTTTGCCAGCAAGACACTGACCCGGTCTCAAATGAACTATCCAGCACACAGGCTGGAATTTTTGGCACTGAAATGGGCCATTTGTGACAAGTTTGGTCATTGGTTGAAGTGGAAACACTTCACCGCCTGGACAGATAACAACCCCTTGTCCTACATTCTGACAAAACCACGCTTAGATGCATGTGAACAAAGATGGGTGGCCAAGCTGGCAGCGTACGATTTTGATCTTAAGTATGTTCCAGGAGTTAGAAATATTGTTGCAGATGCTCTGAGCCGCGAACCATTTGTCCAGTCATGTGTTGGTTATCGTTTGCTGAAAGAACCCTATGTCACACTATTAGATGAAGTAAATGGCGTTGTCATGGGTACGGTGCAAGATGCTTTTCGGCTCACTAACAACTGTCACATCTTCCAAAACACAAGGTCGAAGACACAGGGCCCTGGTGTTGATCCTGATGTTCAGCCTGTTGGAAGTTCCATCAGTTCGGATGAGGTGTCAGCTGCGCTGAGCGCTCATGCTGGTTGTGGTCTGCTCGGAGCTAATTTACCATTACCACAGCTGCCTGAAGAAGACCCTTCCACTGCTATTCCCCAGAGCCAGCTTTTGAGTCTTCAGGAGCAAGACCAAACAATAAGCAGGGTCCTCTTCTATGTGCGAAGGAAAAGGAGAGCTACCAGACGTGAGGCCGCATCTGAACCGGATAGCATCAATAAGCTCCTCAGACACTGGAAAAAGCTGAAAATACAGAATGGGATTCTGTACAGGCTAAAAAAAGATAGCCGGCTGAACAAGAAGCTGTCCCAGTTCATTGTGCCAGATGGCCTTAAGTCTCAGATTCTTCTCGGCCTCCACGACAATGCTGGTCATCAGGGCCGTGCACGAACCCTTTCCCTCGCCAGGGAGAGGTTTTTCTGGATCGGAATGGAAAGAGACATAATTAACCATGTACGTCGATGTGAGAGATGCGTAGTCGGCAAGACCCTTGAACCTGAAGGCCGTGCACCTCTTGAAAGCATCCAGACATCTGAACCAATGGAACTGGTGTGCATTGACTTCTGGACCGCTGAACTGAGTGACAAGAAAACCGTTGATGTTTTGGTCATCACTGACCACTTCTCTAAAATGGCACATGCCTTCCCCTGTCAAAGTCAATCTGCGAAACACGTTGCACGACGATTGTGGGATGACTTCTTCTGTGTCTATGGCTTTCCAAAGAGGATTCACTCGGATCAAGGTGCCAATTTTGAGAGTAAGCTCCTGAAGGAACTTTTGGAGATGGCAGGGGTGCGGAAGTCTCACACCACACCTTACCACCCAATGGGTAATGGTGTTACAGAACGCTTTAACAGGACACTCGGGAACATGTTAAGAACCCTTCCCCCAGTAGCAAAAGCCAGATGGCCCCAGGTGTTGCGGACGCTCACTTTCTGCTACAACTGTACGATACATGAGACAACCGGCTTTGCCCCGTTTTACCTCACATTCGGACGGGTTCCACGTCTTCCTATCGATATCATGTTCCAGTATGTGTTACAGGATGACAAAGTGATCTGCCAGAATGAGTTTGTCTCTCGGTTGAAGCAGGACTTGTCTGAAGCCTCGCGGATGGCTCGGAAACACAGCTTTGATGAGCAAGCACGTCACGCCAGGCTGTATAACCGCAAAGTCAAAGGCTCTCCACTGGCTGTGGGTGATCGAGTTTTGCTGGCCAACCGTGGTGAAAGAGGCAAAAGGAAGCTCGCTGACAAATGGGACTCTACACCATATGATGTTGTTTCGGTGAGGTCAGGAATCAACGTGTACAGGATAAGAGATGCTCTAACTGACAAAGAGAGAGTTGTGCACCGGAACCTTCTTCTCCCAGTTGACTTTCTTACCTTGGATGTGCCTGAAACTCCTGCTTCCCTTATCGATTCAGATAACGGGGATGTGGCATGTGGAAGTGGTCAACACTCTGAGGAGAGGGACAATGTGGATGGCTACAACCGGACTATGGACTGGCTAATGGACTCACCAGACCCAGACCCTGTCAGTGTAGCTCACTTACCAGATCCAGACCCTGTCAGTGTAGCTCACTTACCAGATCCAGACCCTGTCAGTGTAGCTCACTTACCAGATCCAGACCCTGTTATTGTAGCTCACTTACCTGATCCTAACTCAGTTAGCATGTCTCAATTAACTCCAACAGATGATGTTGATGAGAACCCTGCTATTTGCACACAACCTGATGGTGTTCACACAGGTCTTGAGGGTTTAGTTACTAGCAGATATGGGAGACACATTAGACCTCCTAGGATGTCACACAAGGTTGAGAATACCTTCCCTGTTTCAAATCCTGTTTTTGCATTTTTTCATAGACTATTTGAGGTTTAGACGAGGTTTAAACTAGGATTTTTTTTTTCATTCCAGTTTTGTGTTGGTGATGTCCAACTAGTATTTGTTTTTTTGTAGCTTTGGAGTATGTTATGTGTATTGCCTTGAGTGTGATGTTCAGGAGATGTAAATGGCATCTTCTACTGGTCTGTTAAAGGTATTGGGCTTGGTACCTCCCTATCCTTTTACGCTCCTTTCAGGAGGATTTGTATCGACTGTTTCTGACGTCAGTGATTTGGTTTCACTTATAGAGGCTCCGATTTTTTTTCTTTTCTATTGTTGTTTGGACAATGCTCAGGATTTGTCTGGGGTTGGACAGAATTTTAGGGGGGTGTATGTAACGGTGTAAATATGTTGAAAGATAAAATCCTGTCCAACGTGGAGCTCAGTCATAGTTTTGTATGTATTTCTTTTATTTTGACGTGTTTATTTTATTTTGAAGTTGTACAACAGGAACTGCTGGGGATTAAAGTGTGGCGCACCTTTTTTATCTCAGATGCAGATTCCCCAGCATTGAGTAAGTTGTGTCTTGCTGTCTGTCAGTGTTTTAGTTGATTTTGGTTGATTTAGTGTTTAATAATATGCTATTTTTGTAACTTTTCTTTTATAGATGACTGTGTTCCATGTGTGTGTTGCAGGTATGTTTTGTCATAGAAGTAAATTCAATTAGTAAAAAACTATACGATCACGTGTTAGGCAGATGCAGATTCCCCAGCATTGAATGACTGTGTTCCATGTGTGTGTTGCAGACAATAAAGTTAACTTGTTTCACCAAACCTGCCTCATGTGAAATGATTGAAAAGAGCAGCAGAGAAACGCCAGACTGTGACAAAAGCACCGAGTCGTGTCTTTCCTGGGCTGAAATGTAAATGTGACAAACTGAGCAACAACCAACACGAACGTGTCTTTTCTCTTCAGAAGATAAATGTTTCCAATGTTTTGTTGTTTAGACTTTTCTAAACATTCGCAACTGAATTTACAAGCGTCCGCTGCAGTTTCTTCTTTTATTATTGTTTTATTCTTGTTTTATGTTTTATTCTTCATGGTCCTTGAATCCAGAGACGTTCCTCATAGATCAACAGATTCTTTATCTGGACTCAACGTTCTTTCTCTCCAGGTTTTTCTCTAATCAAAGGGACAATGCAGGATTTCTAACGTATGAATAATATATTGACAACAGTTGTGAATTGTTTGTTAGCAGGATTTGAACCTGATCTGTCGGCACCACGATCTTGTGATGTGGCCGTCTCCTCCTCTGCTTCATGAACAGATTATTTAGACTTGATCGTGACCTTCGTCCATCTTTGCTCTTTAAAGTGCGATTGCTTGTTTTTTTCCTGCATCGGTTTGTTTCCTCGTCGAAGCTGCCGATGTAAACGAACAGCGTGGGTTTGACACGTGAAGATTATTGAGTCATTTAAAACTGTAGTGTGATGGTTTTAACATCAGTTATATTTCCTACAGATTAGATTCATATTTGTTGTTTTTGTGTTTGTCATCAGGACCTCGATACCACAGCTCCACGATCACCACTGACTCCGACTGCAAATACACTCATCACCACAAGATGGCAGCGTTTGTATCGGAGATATTCTGGCTTAAGTTCTAAAGGAAATGCAGATGTTGATCTTTATTTACAGACGTCGAGGTTTATTTACATGTTTATTTACAGATGTTTATTTACAGATGTTTATTTACAGTTAGTGTTTATTTACAGTTAGTGTTTATTTACAGATGTTTATTTACAGTTAGTGTTTATTTACAGATGTTTATTTACAGAGGTTTATTTACAGTTAGTGTTTATTTACAGATGTTTATTTACAGTTAGTGTTTATTTACAGATGTTTATTTACAGATCTTTATTTACAGATGTTTATTTACAGAGGTTTATTTACAGATGTTTATTTACAGTTAGTGTTTATTTACAGATGTTTATTTACAGATCTTTATTTACAGAGGTTTATTTCCAGATCTTTATTTACAGAGGTTTATTTACAGTTAGTGTTTATTTACAGAGGTTTATTTACAGTTAGTGTTTATTTACAGATGTTTATTTACAGATCTTTATTTACAGATCTTTATTTACAGATGTTTATTTACAGTTAGTGTTTATTTCCAGAGGTTTATTTACAGATGTTTGTTTACAGTTAGTGTTTATTTACAGATGTTTATTTCCAGATCTTTATTTACAGAGGTTTATCTACAGTTAGTGTTTATTTCCAGAGGTTTATCTTTGTTTACATGAAGCTTTAGGAAGCAGACCATGTTTCAGACGTCGGTAGAGAAGCAGAGACTTCAGGCTCGAGGCAGCTGTGACAGAAACCTGACGTTTCCTCATCAGCTGCTGTGAGTTGATCTGAAATGAATGAATTGTGATCAGATGAAAAAATGTTTCCCCTGATAAACTATTTCAAATATTTGTCTTTACTCATCAAAGAGTCTGACTCTGTTGCTGTTTGTTATTTATCCCGAGCATCGAACCCCCGGTGGAGCCAACAGGAATCTGCTTTGTTACCCGTCAGATCCAACGTCTCCGTCACTGCAAGGCCGTGAAAATCGTCCTTTTTTAACGGCTGCTTTGAAGAACAAAGAATTATCATATCGCTGGAAGTATTAAAGTTCCCCAGAAGGAACCCTACAGTTTTATTAGTTTTACGGCTGCTGTCTTTTTACACATTTGACCGTCTTCCTGCAGCAAGTGGAACACAAAGTTAATGGCTGACGGAGAGAAAGTCAAAGAGAAAACTTGGCTGATTATGGCTATAACTCCTGCAGATACTAATTACCAGTGGCTGTAAAATAAGTCAAACTGGTCATCCTAATGAGTCCACCAGAGACCGATTGTTAAGCTCCATTAAAAAGATCTATTTTCCTTTTTATTTGTGTTTTTTCCGGCTCCACCGTCGACATCATCGAATCAAGTGACCGAACAAACTCCAGCGTAAAGGTCGAGACGCTGCTTCAAGCGCTAACGGTGAGTTTCACATAAACATTAAATATGGTTTTTAAAATCTTCTTCTTCACCTGCTCAGGAACATCCGGCTGTAAATAAAGATGGACGCCATGGCAGCGCCAAACAGTGAAGCCAAAGAGTCCGCCCCCTGGTGGCTGGCAGCGGTATAGGTCATAAACCTCCACTTCAGGTGAGTGTTATATTAATTTAAGTTTGTTTTCAAATAAGTATCTGTCAATTGAATTTGATTTGTATAGAGATAAATCATAATATACATGATCTCAATATCTGAATATTTCCAACGGTGCACTTTGATCAAAACACCCAAACACATGATGAAGATATTTCAGCCTGAGACGAAATCAGAATCAAGTCAAGACGTTTATTTATCTGAGCGTCTGCAGCGTCAGACCCTGAACAGAAAACTGATCTGAGATCAGCTGTTCATTTCACTTCCATGTTCACAGATGAGAACGACCGGTGGTTCGGTTGTGGTTCAGAAGCTGCTCCTCTGGAGATTCAAGGTGTCGTTGGTCTCCTCCATGTATGTGGACAGGACACATAGTGAAAATGATCTTTCACCACAGTTTCAATGTTTATCTGTTGAATGTGTCACAAACAACAATGTTTACTTCCTGTAGTTTCAAAGTAAAAGCAGTTTCTGTTGGCTTTGATTATCACAGGATCTGAAGATTCACGTCTTCAAACCGTCCTGACTTCAGTTCATAACTTTTAATCGAGGAAATAATTAAAGAACCGACGTGCTCATCAGTTCTACAGCTCTAGTTGACCTGAGCACGTTAACATGATCAATAAGTATTTTATATTTTTCTACGTTTCACACCGTGATGACTTCACTAATCTGTTTTTAGAAACATCATGTTTCTATGAAGAGGAAACGTCAGTTTGTTTAAAGTGATGAACTCAGCATTATGTTGCCACGGTGATGTTTGTGTCGTCTGCAGACAAACAGCTGACAGAAATACTTGGTGGATGAATATGTTGCCTCCAAGAAACTAGTTCCAAGAACTCTTTAATAACTTCAACTTCACTTGTGTGAAAGTGCTGCAGATGACCATGTAAACTAGAATCTCTCTCTCTCTCTCTCTCTCTCTCTCTCTAGTTTTATACTTTGCTCAGTGACGTGTTTGTTATCATGTTATTAACGTGTTGTTAAATCAAAATGAATTCAGCAGCACATCATGTGCTGGTTCTTTAATGTGATGTACTTCACTCTTTACACCACCACATTAATATTTTCATGTACTCTACATGTAGATTTACTGAGATCGCAGTACTTTCACTGAGTTTTGGGGGATTCTTGTCTTTATCGGAGCGAGACAGAGGTCTGCAACAAAGATCCTGCACCTGGACTCGAACCAAGGTTGTTACCATTAAACCCGTGGGTGGCACGTACAAATGGAATCATTTTACACTGTGCTATAATTTCTTTTACTTGTGGAAAAAACAAAGTGATTGGATTCACAGCTTCCTGGAGTTTCCAGGCTGCAGGTAGAGATTTACACTCTAACATACAACGTTCCCTATAATGGGGCCACAGCTGTTTGAAATCAGACCGATGATGAACCTGGACGTCCACAGACTGAACAGCTTCCATCTATACGAGTCTGCACAGAGACAGTAAGCCCTCCATATGAGCCCGAGCAGCAGCAGCATGAACGCGTTCACATTGTATGCTGATGAAAGGAGGATCATCAGGGAGCGAGCGGCTGTTATTTTGGCACGGCTCTGCTAATGTTGCTCGCAGCTCTATATATGCCATCCATCGCCGGAGCATCCAGGGACTCCCGGGGCTGCTAAAACCCTGCAGGGTGGGTAGAATCTAATAAAACGCACTTGACGTTTTAATTGCATTTTCCTCATCAAGGAGTAATCTGCAAGATGGTTGTGGCATTTCTGTTGAGACCAATAAGGCTGATATTATGATCAGTCATTTCTTTGATAAACACGCCGACGCCGAGCTCTCGATTGTGTGAAGAATATTGAGCAAAATGAAGAAGTTGCTCTCGCTCACACTTGCATCATTTCATTTGATGCATTCTTGAACTTCCTGTGTTTTTTGGTAAATATTGTCTTATGCAATATTTCTGTGTGTTTTCCTCCGACTGTCAGATGTAATGAGGTGAAACTGCTTCCTGTGTTAGAACGCAGTCAACAGAGTGAACCGTGTTTCTGGACTCAGCGCAGGTTTCCGAGTTAAGCTGCAACGTGACTGTTTGATAATGTGGCACATAATGGCTTTCAATTAGTGTGTGTGTGTGTGTGTGTGTGTGTGTGTGTGTGTGTGTGTGTGTGTGTGTGTGTGTGTGTTAAAGGCCTTTTTAATTCAGTTTATTCTTATTACACTTTTTAACACCCAATTGATGCCACTGATGCAGCTTACGTAGCTCCATGCAGCTAACGTAGCTCCATGCAGCTAACGCAGCTAACGTAGCTCCATGCAGCCGACGCAGCTCCATGCAGCTAACGTAGCTCCATGCAGCCGAAGCAGCTCCATGCAGCTAACGTAGCTCCATGCAGCTAACGTAGCTCCATGCAGCTAACGCAGCTAACGTAGCTCCATGCAGCCGACGCAGCTCCATGCAGCTAACGTAGCTCCATGCAGCCGACGCAGCTCCATGCAGCTAACGCAGCTAACGTAGCTCCATGCAGCCGACGCAGCTCCATGCAGCTAACGCAGCTAACGTAGCTCCATGCAGCCGACGCAGCTCCATGCAGCTAACGCAGCTGGTTAAAACCTGCTTGTTTCACGTGTGCTCTGTGAACGTTTCTTGAATCTGCATCCTGCTGCTGTTTCTCTGCTGCGAATGTGCAGCTGTTCATGAAAAACCCCGTCGGCCTCATTGTTGATCAATTAAGTCATTTTTCACATCTGCTTCGATCTCCTCTCTAACTATCTGACACAGATCTGTTCCCTCTGACCGCTGCTGATCCAAAGAAAACACGGCTGCTCGTCTGGTTTTGGCTTTAAACCGTGTGAGGCCCCCCCCCCCCCCCGAGCGGCTTTAAGTGCAGCAGAAAGACGAATAATTGGAAGTAGTGAACTATGGCTACAAACAATCTCCCTCTTCTCCCCCACATTCAAATTTACAGTTTGAATGGCAGAAGAAGAAAAAGGATCTTTCTCTTCTGCCCCTGCATTTAAATTGGAAGTGATCTCGGAGGAAATAGTTATCATTTTAATGACGCTCTCCATTCATTAAAACTCTCTTCTTCCCTCCTGTGGTTTGGAAGCAGATTCATACAAAAGCCTCGCTTCAATTACCTCCGAGTTCACCCGCCCTCCACATTCACACGCAGGGGCCCCGTCCCCGAGGTGTGGCCCTGAGATCCAGCCTCTGGCCCCTGCTGCTGTTAAACAGGAGAAACCTGAACCTGGAGCCGTGCCCCCCCGTCAGACACACTGGCATCCGTCATGTGTCATCGGCAGAGTCCTGGTGTTTGTCATGAACCGACACGGTGGTCGAGTGTAAAGAGGCGACACGAGGCCGAGAGGTCGCACGACTGATTCTCTTTGTTTGATTCCAGACTTTGATCATGTTGATTTGACAACAAACATGATTTTCACATTTTATTATTTGTTCATTCAAACTTTAGCAGCTTTTTGTTTTATTGTCTTGTTGTTTTCGAGCTGGAACTTGTTTTTATAATAATAATAAAGTTGAGTTGTATCATTTATTGTGTTTATAGATCTGAATTATAATATTGAAACAAAGTGCAAATATAAATATGGTGAATATATCACATGTTCTCGTTTTACTGATCTGAACAGTTTCTGACTTTTTAAAAAATTAAGTGATAAATATAATATATTCAATAGTTTTTTTAATGTAAAAGTACTGATACCACGAGACAAAATACTTGTTACACGTCTCCTCATCTTCATCAGTGACTCCTCAGTTCATGTGTCTGCTCCTTCATCTCTATCAGACATGTCCTCATGTACAAATACTTTAACAGGAAGTCACAAACTGTTTCTTCTAATGTAGAGAATCTGTTGATGTCTTCAGTTCATCAGCATCTCTTGTCCTCGTGTCCTGGAGACGGATCCTCACATGAGACTCTGAGCTTCAGTTACTGCTCAGAAAGTGTCTCTGTAGTTTGACTCTTGTTGAGGACAGAGGACGACTTGTTGACATCGATGAGACGTTATTCTTACATTATTATTCAAATGTTGTTCAATCGATGTAAAATAAAACTCTTATGTAATAATACTTCATCATATTGTTTTATATAAACTCAAAGTTCAGTCCCCTGACTCTCATCATAGGGGGCGGGGTCTTCCTGAGGGTCACCTGATGAATGTGCGTGGTCGTCACATGACTGATGAGAGACGACAGAAGTTTGTTTTTCTCCTTTGACTGTTTTGTCTTTACAGCATTTTCTTTCTTTCCCTCCTTCTCTCTCTTTTTGTCCTGGTTTTTTATTCTTTGCTCCTGTCAACACTTCATATCCTCTGGGGGAACTTTTAATTCTTGACATGTTGTCTTCTTGTCTTTCAGTGATTTTCACTTGTTGTATTTTCAGATTGCTGCAGGTTGCACAGCTCCGCCGCCGCTGGCAGCTAAACGATGCGAGCAGACCCACGACTACAATTATGATGAAATCAAAGCAATTTGGTTTGTCTCTTTTTGTTTGGAGTGTCTCATTAATACGAGATAAACCACCGACATCAAAGAGAATCTGCAACGACGAATGAAACGCCGACGACCATCTCCGTTCATTTGTTTCTCTAAATCTCGTCCAAAAAGAAACACTCCAGCTAATTGCAGATTTTGATCTGCGGCACATTTGCGTGTCTGTGAAGCCTCGGTGTGTCTGCGAGTGTCAGTCTGCTTCCTCTCACCTGGGGGCCGACACTGTAACACCTTTTAAAATGGCAGAAACAACATTTGATTAGGGACTAATCACGATTTTCTCTGAACAACACTTTTAATATTTCAGGCTCCTTCTCCGGATGCAAATGAGCACGTTAGTCGCGCCGCACATTAAGAAGTCAGAGCACAGCCGAGTGTTTTTCACTCTTTTCTCGTTGTGTAATTAGGGCCCAAATGTTAATGAATTATGCTAATTCCTAACAATTAGCATATAATATTGGAGACAATCAACAATTAGCATATGCTGCGTTGAAGAACAATCAGACGCTGCTGCAGTCCCATGCCGACGCTCGGCCTGATGTATAGGAGCGGCCGGCGAGCATGCCAGGGTGATCTGATTACATGCAGAATCAGCATGCTAATTACTGCAGCCTCCTCCGCCTCACCCGCTGTACTGCAGCTCCACAGGGGGAGGGGGAGGCGGAACACCCGTTAAACCTCCGGGGACAGGGGTTGTGGGGGGGGCGGTTCTGCTCGTCTGCTTTTATTTTACAGAGGTCACGGTGGCGACCTCTTTGGAACCAGAGAAGTTCACTGCTCACTCTTTAAAGATGTGAGTCCAGATCTGTGAAGACGGAGCGGACGTCAGAGTCACAGCTAAACGATTATTGACCATCAGCTGTGTAACACGGGTCACATGTTTTATTTGTCTCGTTCACACAGACGTCAAGACGACGCCATGATTACACGGAACCAGACAACGTGACCTGGAACCACAGACTGTAAATAAAGATGGGCGACATGATGGCTACCAAAAGTGAAGCCAAACCATCTGGATCTCCCCCTGGTGGCTGCCTGCAGTACAGGTCATAAACCTCCTCCGTGTTAGCAAGTGGGACATGGTCCAAAATAAAAATTCAAAGTAGACGTTAAATGTTTGTCAAAGTTTTTTCTGTCATTTTCTGTCGTTCTTATCAAACTGATGTATTTAGGTTGAAAGTGTGTGTGGGCGTGACCTCAATCAATCTGTCAATCAATCATCCGTCAGTCCATCAATCTGTCAATCTGTCAATCAATCAATCATCCGTCAGTCCATCAATCTGTCAATCAATCAATCATCCGTCAGTCCATCAATCTGTCAATCAATCAATCATCCGTCAGTCCATCAATCTGTCAATCAATCAATCATCCGTCAGTCCATCAATCAATCAATCGCTCAGCTCAGCTTCTGTGTGTTCCCCGGTTCAGTTTATTTAACCTGGTGTAAAGACGTGTCTGTTCTCATGATCATGTGACGTGTCTGTTCTCATGATCATGTGACGTGTCTGTTCTCATGATCATGATCATGTGACGTGTCTGTTCTCATGATCATGTGACGTGTCTGTTCTCATGATCATGTGACGTGTCTGCTCTCATGATCATGTGACGTGTCTGTTCTCATGATCATGATCATGTGACGTGTCTGTTCTCATGATCATGTGACGTGTCTGCTCTCATGATCATGTGACGTGTCTGTTCTTATGATCATGATCATGTGACGTGTCTGTTCTCATGATCATGATCATGTGACGTGTCTGTTCTCATGATCATGTGACGTGTCTGCTCTCATGATCATGTGACGTGTCTGTTCTCATGATCATGATCATGTGACGTGTCTGTTCTCATGATCATGATCATGTGACGTGTCTGCTCTCATGATCATGATCATGTGACGTGTCTGTTCTTATGATCATGATCATGTGACGTGTCTGTTCTCATGATCATGTGACGTGTCTGCTCTCATGATCATGTGACGTGTCTGCTCTCATGATCATGTGACGTGTCTGCTCTCATGATCATGTGACGTGTCTTAACCCAGCGTGGATCGTCTTGGACGTGTTTGGAGCTGAAGCGTGTTTATGGACAAAGTGTTGAGACTCCATCAGAGGAAACCTGACCGTGTGAAGACGACCTGAAAGTTTCAGGTCAGAAGCTGACGAACGTTCAAATGAAGAATCGTCTTCTTGTTCCAGACTTGAGTTGAAGCTGCATCACGTTCGCTGATCTCACAAATCGCTGCAGAAGAATTTAAATCACGTGGGCGTGTTTCCTCTGCAGGTTCCCAGGGTGCCAGGCTCACGGCCCCACGCAGAACCTTCCTCTCAGAGCCCGGTTCAGTTGGCTGCAGGCCGGCAGGAAGGGCGTGGAGCCAAGGCCCGGGTCCTGGATATCCATTTGGAACTCATTAAAGATCTCCAATGGACATGGGGCCCCGGTTCCCACCTCCTCTGGGGACCTCGCACTGTCTGAGCTCATTTACAGAGTGTCCTCTCCGACTGACAGCCTCTAATTCGCATTTGAATTTAGGTCACATTGATCTGGGCCTCCGTCCAAAGCCCGGTCCCCGAGGATCCCGACAGCCAACAGCCAGGCAGAGAGACAGGAAGCATCTTACAGTTACCCCCCCCCCCCCCAGCTCCACGGTGCAGCGGCGGCCTGAAGACGCTCCGGCCCCCGAACAGGCTGCAGCTCTGCAGGTGAGGACGGAGACGCCTCAGAACTAAAGTCACACTTTGTCTTTGAGGAGACAGAAAAGTGACGCAACTGATTTAAGAGCACGAAAGATTTTAATCAAACAAACTGAAAGAAGACACACACACACACACACACACACACACAGAGACACACAGACACACACACACAGAGACACACACAGACACACACACACACAGAGACACACAGACACACAGACACACACAGACACACAGAGAGACACACACACACACACACACACACACACAGAGACACACACAGACACACACACAGACACACACAGAGACACACACACACACAGAGACACAGAGACACACACACACAGACACACACACACACACACAGACACACACAGTCAGTTTAAGAAGAGTGAGACTATATTTTATTTTGGGGCAGCTGTGTCTCAGGGGTTAGAGCGGTCGTCCTCTAACCAGAAGGTCAGCAGTTCGATTCCAGTCTTCCCCATGTCGAATGCTGAAGTGTCCTTGGGCAAGATCATGAACCCCAGACTTTCCCTTGTCATCTTCTTCTTCATCATCCGCGGACACCTGCCTTCATCTTCATCACAGACGTGTTCTGAGACGTGTGGAACAAATGGTTTCTCTCGTCACCTGCAGCTGCTGCGATGCTGCGAGGCCACAGGAGCCATTTTGATTGTCTGTAATAAATAACCCTTCAGAGGGAGATGAAGAACTCCTCTGGAGTCTCCGCTCGTTCTCTCTGTGAAGAGGAGGCCGAGTCCAGAGGAGAAGCTCCTGCTCCCCCTGCTCCTCCTCCTCCTCCACATTATACGTTTCCTCTCACATTAATTTTTGCAACAGATTGTGGTGTAGAATTAATGTATTTTTCAGCAGCAGCCTCAGATCTCAACAACTCAGTTACTCTCAACATTTAAAATAAATAAATTAAAGGTGTCCTGTACCAGCAGCTGCATCATTACAAGTGCTCCTGTGAGACCAAATTAAGCCACAGAATGTATATCTAATATACAACCTCACTAATGATACGCGTTAAAAGAGCTGCCATGTAGGCGCTGCTTAAAAATTACTCGGGTCATTACGACGAGTTGAGACCAGATTTATCTGCTGCCAACAAAACACATAATTTGTTTTACCTGCTAATCACACGAGCCGGCTAATTACAGGGAAAACAAAAAGTCTGCGTGTGTGTGTGTGTGTTTCATGAAACATTAATGTCTTTGGATTTTCACACAGTCTCTTGTTTTTATAGTTTGAAGAACCGAAGCTGTTTCCACCATTTAAATAAAAGTGAGATTTTACTGTTTCTCAGATTCAAACCAACAAGACGTGAATCGATGAGAACAAAATAAATTCTGTTTAATTATAAAGAACCAATAACTGATCAGTGTTTGATCAACAACAGAACAGTTCGTTTTAGTTTCACATTATAATTTAGGGACTAAAGTATTTAGTCTGACGTACGTTTGTCATGTCGTCATCACCTACGTGGGTGTGGTCTACCTATACTTGACTCTGATTGGTTTGTAGACGCCGTCTGACGCACTGTCAGTATCTTTGATCCTGATTTGTCCTTTGATTCTTATTTAAAACAAATTTCTAGGACCGCCTTCTTTCACTTACTAAAAAATCAGACGTCTCACAAAGATGCAGAAAGTGCTGCAGGACGTGTCCTGACCAGAACCAGGGACAGACACCACATGTCTCCTGTGTTCGCTTCACTGCTCTGACTTCCTGTCACTGGCCCCTGGTGTCTGATCAGATGATCTCGGGGTCTGGATTAAAAGCTCTTTATTGCACTCTGGAGCATGAACAGCATTATGGGTAATACATACAACTTTAAAATGTTTATATTTTAATTGAATTTAAGGAGCAACATGTGGTTAAACAGCAAACCTCCAGTTTTATTTACTGTGTGAATTCAGTGGAATATTCCTTTAAGTTTGATGAATATTTCAGAATTCATATAAAATCTAAAAAACGACTGTGATGAACTGGATGTTTTATAATTATCATTATTAAAAAGGAAATAGTTCTGGATGATGATGCTTCTCATCAGACGAGGAGAAACTCTGGATTCTTTTCTTCCCTGCGTCTCAAAGTGAAACAGAAAGTGATGAATGTGGATCTGAACCAGAAGCTAAAGCTGTTCCTGAAAAGTTAAAAAAAGAAGCTTAATTACATCGACACGTCGCCGGACGGCAAACATCTGCATTTTAATCGATTTTGTTTCCTCCCTCCTCCTCTTTTCCCTCCATGTCTTTCAAGATCATTAACTTTATTGGATCGGACATTCCTGTTGCAAAAACAATTCAGTATAATCATTTGCGATGCAACTCCCCAGTGCAGGATGCAAATGCTGCTCGCGCTCGCCGCCCCGGCCCGGCAATTACTGACGGAGCACAGATGCGGGCGGCCGCTCCGTCAGAATAAAGTCGAGGCTGCAAATAATGTGATTACTCAGTCATTACATGTTGGAGTGCATTCATTACGGGCAGCAGAGGATTCTGGGCATTGTTGACATCGCCTTGGCAACGCCCGCCACGTAACAGGATGTCAAGAACGTAATGCCCATAATCTCATCTCCACGGCGATCCAAGACTCCCTGAACTCCGGCGAGCTCCACGAGAACCACGGCTGAATGTTAATGAGAGAAAACGTGTGAATCACAGGTGGCGTCAGACCAGCAGGTCCAGTGTTGGACTAAACTGTCGACACGTGTGTCACAGGAAACACGCAGAAGAAACACGCAGAAGAAACACGCAGAAGAAACACGCAGAAGAAACACGCAGAAGATTATTCATATTAAAGCTCCAGTGAGTCAGATTCAGGTGAAAGGATCTATTGGCAGAAATGTATAATAGAATAATCCTCGTGATGTTTCCACTCGTTGGTTTCATCTTAATGAAATGACTTGTAGTTTTCTTTACCACAGAAAAGGCCCTTTATATTCAAATACTTTATATTTAAATACTTTATATTCAAATACTTTATATTTAAATACTTTATATTTATATACTTTATATTTAAATACTTTATATTTATATACTTTATATTTATATACTTTATATTCAAATACTTTATATTTATATACTTTATATTTATATACTTTATATTTAAATACTTTATATTGAAATACTTTATATTTAAATACTTTATATTTACATGGAGGGGACCCTCTCTACGGAGGCCGCCATGTTTTTTACATGAGTCCAGACTGAACAAACTAAAACCTTTTGAGTTTTGATGACGACTGAAGCTGCCACAGGTTCTTCTTCATGTTAGGAAGGAGAGGGGGAGGGGAGGGGTGTTCAGCTGCAACATGACACTTCACCACTAGATGTCACTGAATTCTACACACTGAACCTTTAACTTTATGTAGGCTCCAGTTTAAAGGTTCAGTTTGTAGAATTTAGTGACATCTAGTGGTTAAGTGTCACGTTGCAGCTGAATCCCGCCCCACAAATAAAAGAAAAAAGAAAGAGAACCTGTGGAAACATTCAGTTGTTATAAAAACTCAAAAGATTTAGATTGTCCAGTCTGGGCTCCTGTAGAAAACACGGCTGCCTCCGTAGAGAGGACCCACTCCTGATGTAAATATAAAGTATTTCAATATAAAGTATTTAAATATAAAGTATATAAATATAAAGTATTTAAATATAAAGTATATAAATATAAAGTATTTCAATATAAAGTCTCTAAACGCGTAAAGAAAACAACCATTTGAACAGTTTAAATGAAACCATCACTAGGATTATTTTATATTTAATTCCTGATAATTGAACCATTTCACCTAAATCTCACACTGAAACGTTAAGTAACGACTCGTTCTAGTTTTATTTGTATTTGAGCTCCTGTTTAGGTTTTTAACTCTCGTGTCATTTAACAAATGAACAAACACTTTATCCACATTTGACTAATTACGTCTTTAAAATGCGTGAACACATATAAATTGTTGTCGAGCGGTGACGAGCTGTTTATTTTAACGTCTGTGAAATAAATTAAAGAGCAGTTTAATTTAGCGATTTGGTGCAATGTGTTAACGTGGAGGAGGGATTCACTCTTTAATACATT
>NC_091101.1:27032500-27060000 GCF_024713975.1 Paralichthys olivaceus
CCCATGACACGTTTCACTGCGTGGTTTCAGTCGGTGCCAGGATGTGGAGGTCGGAGCTGGACGATGCTTCGAGTGGTTCAAATGAAAACTGGTCACATTTAAATTATTATTCACACAGTCTCACATGAAGACTTCTTTTTTAATAACTCAGAGAAAATAAAGGAATAAAATGAACCTTCAGTTGTCTGATTTTTGGTTCTGGTCTTTTTTCAAGGGCAATATATACACAAATATATATATGTATGTATTTATCATGAGACACCAGATACACATATAAACTAGTTATTAGTGAGTAAAAACAAGTGTTCATATATCGTCCATGTGCATTTTTCATCATGAATTATTTTCTGAGAAATCAGTGAAATGTAAAAAATCTCACATTTTAAAGAAAGAGATAAAAAGTTTCTGTGCCTCAGAACAGAGAATGTTTTTTTTAATGTTTCAATTAGCAGGTGAATAAAAGTTCAGACACGTGTAAATAACGCGATCGTTCTGTCAGAGGCTCTTTATCAGATTCTAATTGTTCTCGTCTTTCTGTGAAGCAGACGAAGAAGAATCCAGATTCTGTTCACAGGAGGTGAGAGAGCGTCTGTCAGACAAGTGTCGGAGCACACAGGGAAATAATTACTGCAGCAGTAATAAGCTGCAGAGTCTTAATAGGATTCAGAGTTTGTTTGGAGCTCGGTTAATGTGTCTATTATTAGAGCAGATATTGAATCGGCTGCATGTTTTCAGGATAATTGTCTGCGCTGCCTCACTCTGCTCCAATAATAGGATGTAATAATGATGATCAGAGTGCGGACGAAGCCACCGTGTAACTTAGACGAGACACGATTACCGATGCTCTCACACTCCAACGTACCCAGGACGGAGAATTACACACTTTCAATATATTCGAAACAGCAGCAGTGACCGAGACAAAGATTCTCTCAGCTCCGATTACAAGAACATTTTCCTCCAGTTAGAGTGAAGACACTCGACTCGTCCCGGGCGCTGTGGTAAAAACCAAAGGTCTGTCTCATATCCTTTCATGCTGCTCTCTCACACTGTTATTAAAGAAGGGGGTGAACTTTAAAATCCAGATTTGACCTGAGTGAAAGTAATAAAAACACAAACAAGTCGGCATCATTGGAAATTAAGTTTCGAATGTAATTAGCATGAGATTCAGAGGCACGCCTCAGTCAATGCAATCAATTTATGGAAGAACATAAAAATTTAAAGAGTGTTTCACATGAAAACAAATCATAAAGAAAATACATAATAGTGCAACACAGTTTTAAATACTAACAAATAAAAAGGTACAACAAAATAAAAGCTCATATTAAAAAGCAGTGTGTGAGCTGCTGGATCAGCCTCGTCCTCCCTCAGACGATACACACACACACACACACAGACACACACACAGACACACACACAGACACACACACTCAGACACACACACACAGACACACACACTCAGACACACACACAGACACACACTCAGACACACACTCAGACACACACACAGACACACACACTCAGACACACAAACAGACACACACACACAGACACACACACACAGACACACACAGACACACACAGACACACACACTCAGACACACACACACACACAGACACACACACATGCAGACACACACACACAGACACACACACACACACGCACACACAGACACACACACACTCAGACACACACACACAGACACACACACAGACACACACACTCACACACACACATGCAGACACACACACACAGACACACACACACCTGACCTCAGTCTGACCTCATGACCTCAGTCTGACCTCATGACCTCATGACCTCATGACCTCATGACCTCACTACGTGTGGACGAGGTCGTTGAGCTCAGTCAATCATTTCTGATCAAAGATTTTCCTTCACATTAATTCATGACTTTGTTTTGTCAGAAACTATCGGAACATTTCACTTCCTGTTTCCTGTGAATATCTTGAAAGTTTTAGAAACAGCAGAACTGAACAAAAGACTCGTTACCACGGTAACCAGGGTCAGAGTTGATCTGCCATATTGAAGACAGGTGGTCATGTGATCTGTGTCGTCTTCTCCTCATCTGACAAACTGTTCCTCCACAGGAGCTGGAACACTTTCACAGCTCAGTGCCCCCCCCCCCCCCCCCCCCCACGTCCATGGCGGGCTCGTTTAACACTGCTGCACTTCCTCTCCTAAAAATCCTCCACATATCCAGCACCGGGTCCACCCATCGTGTGACCTCACAGCTCTGTGGTGGTTCTTAAAAACCGCTGTGGTTAGGTTGTGGTACCCCTCCCCCCACCCCACCCCGCCCTCCGTGTTCATGGCTATTGGACCTCAGGGACCCCCCAACTTCTCGGAGAGTTATCCGTCTGCAGTAACCCCTGACAGCAGTTTGATTTCTTTTCTTTTTTTCGAGGGGAAACATCCCAGAAAGAGGCGACTTGTCTTTCTGTGTTTTGGAAATGTTGTTCTCGTGGGTCTCGGAGGTGTAATCTGGATCTAAGGTGCAGCCAGCAGCAGCTCAGAGAACAGGAAACCCTGCAGAGAGGATCAACAGCCAGAGTCCACACAGCTTTTCACTTACAGAGAAAAAATAAATCTGCTGCTGCAGTTTTTGTTCTTTGTCAGTTAGTACAATCCACCAAGAACCTAAACAACACCCCAACGACCCCTGACACACAGTTAGGACCCTAACTACCTTGTTACAACCCTTAAAAACCTCAATGATATTAAACCTCTTAAAAATTCTCAGAACCACTTCAAGGATCCCTGTAAACCTCGCTGGTTGCTTTCAACCATAAAGACTCCTGTAAGCTTCTCAGTGACACCAGATCCTTCTCCACCTCCGAGAATCCACTCACTATAGAACCTAATAAACGGAGTGTCAAAGAATCCAAGTTACTAAACTGCCCAAAGAAACTAAGGATTTCTGGAACTCCTTCAGAACCTGTTTAGTAACAGCAACTCTCTTGGAAACGTTTTCAGGACCTTTGGAAGAACCATTCAACAACCACAGAAAATCTTCTAGAACAGCCTCAAGGACTCCACTCAAGTGAAGATCTGACATCGACCATGAAACATCTTAAGAACCCTCCAAAGTCCCAGGGTCTTGAAAAGAAATTCACCTGAAGGAAAGTCAGCGACTCTTGGGAGACGTGGAACCCTCTTAGTGTCTTCTACAACCCCCATGTTCCCATAAGTCTTCAAGAGTAATAGAACCATCTCTGAGGTCATTAGAACTTCCTTGAGAACCTCTTCTGCCTTTCTTTCTTCTTCTCCAGCTTTTGGTGGTAACCTTTCTCCCAGTGGTTCTTAAATCTCCCAGGACCCTGTGAACCTGCGATTGGAGGAGAACTAGAACCCTGTCCATGTCAAAGACTGTGACCGAGAACGTCTCTAGATCCCTGTGTCTGTCCCTAGAACATCTCTCTGTGACCCCTGGAACCTTTAAATAAACTCAGAGCCCCGTCAACATCAGTAGAGTCATCGTGTTGAAGTCAATAATATTGTTGTAGAAGTGGAGGACGTCAGAAAACCTGAATCTTGCAGTAAATGTTTGTCTTGAGGCTGAAAATTGAAAATATTGTCTCGGTTATTTTTATCAGGCAGAGAAAACACTCAGAGGCCTTCAGGGACCGTCGGACTCTGAAAACACATCAGACTGAAACAGGATTTATCCAATCACACGCTGTATTTTCAAAAAACAAACTTCTCAGACGCTGAAACAAAGAGGCGATCGGCTCTGGGGGCGGAGCCTCTTTATTTTCCTGTGACGGGGAATCCTCAGAGGACTGAAAACACCTCGGGGGGAGAAATGAAGGTTTGACAACATCTAATATGGAAATGAACACGAGTGTTTCTGCTGTAAAACATCTTTTCTTTACACTTTGTTTCTTTTGATGTTATTGTGTTCCTCATTTCTTCGCCGCCTCAGACCATGTTGTCGCTCCCCGGTGACAGTCGATATTAAAGTGTGAACACGATGATGAAACACAGGCAGGGAAACGTGTTAACCTCCGTCAGCTGCTCCACATTTCATCTCTTTTGGTTCCAGCTTCACGTGTGAGACTGAACTTCTCCAGGCAAAGAAAAGGGAAATTACATCTGCACAAAAACAGAGAAATGAAAAGCGATGGAACTAAAGAATTAAAAAGTGGAAACACGAGTTTGGATGGTGATTTACAGACACCCCTCCCCTCCCCCTCCTCAGAACAGCAGATCCTGAACCTGCGTCGACAGGTGATCGTCGTGGCTCTGAAGCCTGATCCCTGCGCTGAGAGGGTGGGAGGAGTTACAAATCCACAGAGGATCAGGTAGTGAAAGTCCACCGCTCGCTGTCCACGTGGATTTACTGCCACTCAGCGTCTTCCATTAAAATATGGTGAGTGCTACAGTACGACTGAGAGGCCGCAGGATTTATGAAAGGAAATAGCTGCACAGAGCTTTTTTCAGTTTTATTATATTTTCCAGGGGAAAGTGTCACGTTCCAGCGCTCGGTGGGAACTGGACACAGGAAGCAGGAGCTGATGACAACATCTGGATGTGATTTCAGAGAGATGGCAGTGAAATATGAAAACTGAGGGAGGGACTCAGAAACCTCAGCGGCCGGAGGTTAAACTCCGAGAGTCACAAACAAAATCTGCAAAACTTTACTTCTGTTAAGACCCAAAAAGAAAATACACAGAGGGTCACGACCCCTCAGGCCCAGTAGAGTTTTAATAGAAGTGAATCCTCGTCACAGGCGACATTTTATTTTTGTCTACAACTGAAACATCAAATATTTTTGATTCCATTTCCCATTAATTTCAAATAGATAAAATTATATTTTTTACTTATTCACATTTTGATGTATTTTATAAAACCTTTTCAAGACTTCATATTTCGAATATGAACCCGCCCATAATCACTCTCGACCAATCCTTAGTCAGTGTCAGCTGTCAATCATGACGTCTCCGCCCGTTTTTATATCATAAATAACCAAGCTGATGAGAAACAGTTGAACAAACGTCAGAGAGATAAGAACGAGCTGAAACGACAGAAACAACTTTGACAAACTGTTATTTAACCTCGACTTTGATTTTGATCCATGTCTGCTAACATGGGGGGGGGGGGGGCTTCACTTACGGGAGCCTTCATGTCGTCCATCTTTATTTACGTTCCTAACGAGCTGTGGAGAAAACTAGTTTTGACGTGATCGTGTTCTGCGTTATTTTCCAGAAACACTTTTTTCTCCGTCTGGCAGCTGAGATGGAGCTGAAGGTCAGAGTTTGTGTTCGGTGGCCAGCAGGGACAGAGACCTGCCGGAGGACGAGTGAGTTCATGAGCCTGAGGCACAGAGACGGTTTCAGTCTGAAGCTCATTTAACTCCTCAGAGGATTTTCACCACAGACTGAAGTAACTTTTTATACTTCACACAGAAATATATAGATTCTTTACTCCAGTGTTTTGATATTTTGAATCTTTCACTGTTTACAGCTGTGAACTTTACAGAAATGTCTCCACACAAGTTTAGTTTTTCCTCTTTCAGTTTGAATCCAACACTTTTCTTTCCCCTCAGAGACGTCATCACAGCACTGTTGTAATGGATTACTGTAGTAACTGTCAGTATCAGCGTCTGTTGCTTCTCGTTCTGAAGCAGACGTGACGAGCGTCAGATCACTTCCAGCCGTGTGTCGGAGCCTCGCTGCTGAACAGACTCATGTGTTTGTTATTACGCTCAGGACGGCGGCGAGGCGAGAGCAACAGTAAAAAGGCGTGAGTGACTGCTGGCTGCCGCGACCACCTGCAGACCTAAATTGGGCAATTAGAGCGGCGAAGTGTTTTCTTAGTGGGTAATACTCTGTAATGAGTTCAACAGTGCAAATCTGCCCGAGGCCCCACCTTCACCCCTCGTAAAGATGGAGCGGAATCGACAGGAGAGAGAACTCTCGACGTGGCGCCGTGTTCGGCCTGTCACTCTCTCTAATCTCCAGCTTCAGCAGAAAACACACTCCTCCTCCTGCTCCCTCCCTCCTCTGATTCATTGACCAGATCCCCAAAGAAGCTGCAGCTCGGTCGAGTAAATCCCCCCCTCTTAATTAAGATTTCTCTCACCCCTTATCCCACTGCTCCCAGCCCTCCCCGCCTCCCCCCATCCTCGCCCTCAGCCCGCGCTGAAAACTTCTGCAGCTGACAAGAAATCAATGCGTCCGGGGCGCTGGGGCTCAGGTATTGGATTGCAGGTGGGCCCAGGAGGAGCGCCGGATGGCCCCCCGGCCCCCCGTTTGCTGCACTGAGCTGTCCGCTACCGTTAGCCCCCGCTGCAGCCGAGATGTGAAGTCTTTGGCTGCCGGATAAAAATGTCAAGCACTAATAGGCTCCATTGTGATTAGCCGAGATGGAGTTCACAAATCCTCGGTAGAAAATCTGTTAGGAGCGATCTTTACAAGGTCTTAGGGTTTGTCAGCCGCCCGGCTCCTCCTCTCACAACACACCCGCTCCTCTTTTTCATGGGCCTCTCAGGGAGCGCGCAGGAATCGCAGCGATAAATAAATAATAGTCTGAACTTTCCGTCAATTAGAAAATAAGAAAGTGGACTTGTTGCGAAGCTGCACACAGAATATTCATGAGCTGCTTCATTACCCCGGGACGCTGCTGCTGTTTGCAGGGATTTGATTTAACCCCTCTGAATGTGCTCTCAGGTAGAAAATATTATTTACACTTTGTTGAAGATCTCGTTCTCTTGCCGCTCCTCCACTTTTTTGTTATTTTGCCTCAAAGTTGTGAGTGAATCCGAGCCGGGAGTCTGACCTCTCTGAGCTGGAAGCTATTAAAACAGAGAGAAGCATCATTTATTCAGAGTTTAATCACCTGGAGAAGCTGCAGGACTCTGAGGGTCGACTCTTCAACAACTCACATCTGCATCCAGCTCCGAAAACTTTCTGACAAATCTGAAAAACACTCCATTTCAGAGAAAATCTTCAAGAACTTTTTCATCTTCCGATGTTTTGGACTCGATGACGATTAAATATTCAGAGTCTTTGTCAAAGAAAAAAACTCTGAGTCTCTGGAGACATTTGTCTTCCTCCAGTCTTTGTCTCGTACCTGCTACCGCTCTGGTGGCCCCTCTATTAAAACTGGCCCTGGGAGTGCAGTTAGTGGAGGAAATGAAGCATCCCAATTTATAAACAAGTTAACGGCCCGGCCGCCACCGCCGTCGAGGACGTTAAAGTCTTTATGGACAGATCTGTAAGTGCTGGACGCTGCAGATGTCGTCCCCCTCTGTCCAGGGAGCGGTTAACGCTCGGTCGGAGGACGTGCAGAGGGTCAGGAGGGAAACGGGACTCTGCGGCGTCTGAACAGAAAAAGGTCAACGTGACTCACAACTACAGCGAAACTCACAGTTCAGTTTATTTCTCATGAAGCGTCACATCAATATTTACAGAGTAACAGATTCATCTTCATGACCATTGTGTTTTTGTTTGTAGAATAACTGTATAACTGTAACTGTATAATTAATCATATCTAATCTTATATTACTGGACAGTCTTCACTTTATTTTTGATTTTGATTGAGTCTAATAAAACACACGATTTATAATATTCATTAAAGAAATGAAACATTAGCTCAATGATAGAAAATGTACGAGACGTTACACCAGGAGAGCTGCACAGTAGAAGAGCATCAACCCAGCAGCAGGTATCTGCTCCTTTGTGTGAGGAGGAGCAGGAGGAGCACTGCTCTACAAAATGACCTCCAGCAGGTGACTGGTGTGTTTCTGAGCAAACTGTCAGAAACAGACTCCGTGAGGAGACATGACGTCCTCCAGTGGGACCTGAGTCACAGTCCAGCAGGGAGCAGCTCCTTTCACCAGAGAACACCAGGACCAGCCGGTTCACCACTGGAGCCTCGTTCTCCTCACACTTCAAACATCAGAGAAAGAGTTCGGATCAGGCTGCAGTGTTCTGTCCGACCCAGAGATGGAACCAACCAAGTCCGCACCGAACCCGACACCTGATCACAGACGTGCAGATTACAAAAACAGGAAGTAGATCGCCAAGCCAACGCGACCAAACACAAACATGTTGAACAGAGTAAATAACAACAACCCAGGAGGCTGTGCCGCAGCGTCATCGTCATGGTAACAGAAAAGAAACAACATTTTAAAAAAACATGTCATGTGACCTTCTCCTCTGCTCCTGTCATACTTACTATGTCCACCAGAGGGTGTCTGACTGTGAAACTGTAATGAGGATGATGGAACCTTAACTCTAAACCAGTTGAACTGAGTCGGGAGTGAAACACAAAGTTCATCGTGTTTCCAGCAGATCACATGTTCCACGAGTTTGTCAGAGACGCGTGATGACGCAGCAGTAAAACTGAATCCTGACGACTCATCGTCCAGAAGAAAAACAGCAACCCCCCCCCCCAGACAAATGATCGTCTTGTTCTGCTGCTTTTCATGATTTCTTTATCTCAGATCAGTTTATTACAATACCATGCGTGTCAGAATCAATGCCTCACATTATTCCTGCAACACTCAGACCCCCCCACACCACCTCTGTACAGATGTGAGTTCGAGTCCCAGGTGGATTATTTTCAATCAATGCAGCGAGCGCCGTGGTGGTGGAGCCTCTAAATATCCAGGATTGGCTCAGCGGAGAGCGGCGGCCTGACCCGAGCAACGATCCGTTCCATAATCACCTCGGACCGGCGGATTCTTTTACAGCCGCTGGAGTTTCCCTCCCAGGCTGCTCTGCTGCTTTTAATGAATTTCCTGTCTTACGGCCTCAGAAATGTCAACACTCAATCAAGCTGTAATTGAATTTCTCCAGCAGTCCAACATTTCTCCTCTTAAAGCAGCACCATTAAAACATTCTTTTGTTTGCTCTCTCGGAAAACTTACACCGGCTCTTTTTTATAGTTGGCTGTGTTTCGTAATGTTTCTAACATCTGTTGGGGGGGCGGGGGAAGGACGAGGAACATGTTTACAAATGAGCTCAAATAATCATGTGTCCTTACACCTTCTGTCTCATTTTAGTTTGACAGCAGGAACATCTATCACAGACACACACACTGGTCTGGATCGCCCCCTGGTGTCTGGCTGCAGTATAGATCATAAAACCTCCTCCTCCATGTTAGCAGATGGGACATGGACCAAACTAAAAACTAGTAGAGGTTAAACAAATGTTTAAAGATGTTTCTGTCGTTTCAGCTCGTTCTCATCTTCCGATGTTTGTTCAAGTTTCTCTTCAGTTTGGTTTAATCAGTTATTTGATGATATAAGACGTGATGATTGACAGCTGAGGCGGACTCAGGATTGGTACAGTACATTGGTACACACAGTGTGTGTGGGCGGGACCTCTGTACCATGACTCCACCCCACGATCACTTCTGCTCAGACTCTGACTGTGACCAGAGGTCGAGTGTGTGTCGGTGTGACATCCTCCTCTTCCTCCGTCACTCTGCCTTTAATTGTGCCTCTGATTTGTGGCCGACTTCAGTCTCAGACCAATTTAAAACGGCGGTCATGTAGAAATGAGGAAATAAAAATGGCGAGAAGTAAAAACGCGGCGGCTGACATGAGCGTTATTTATGGATTACACTTCTGTGTTTCCATTTTATTCTCTTTGTCTAATTGGCACGGTGCTGGCTCTTTCTCGGGGCCGCAGCGGTGAAACAATCGGCGGGGGGCCCATTCCTGCGAGCGACCCCGGGTCCCTGGAGAGCGCTGAGGGATGAGGGTGTCTCCGGACGGCCCCATAAAGGCCCCGGTCGAGGCCCTCTGCTGGAGCTCGCTTATATTTCAGGGTCCAGGCTCCTTGGAGGACACTTATCACCTGTAATGAACAGCAGAGGCCTGACCCCGCCCCTGCCACCGTCAGACATCCACTCCTCCTCCATACTCTTCATCTCCTCCTCCATCTTCATCTCCTCCTCCACTGCTCCTCCATACTCCTCAACTCCTCCATCTTCATCTCCTCCTCCGTCCTCTTCGTCTCCTCCTCCATCCATTAATGTACCTCACCCTTTAACCAGTTTAATAAAAGAACACCAAACTAATTTAATATCAGTAGTAATCTGTTACTCTGTGCCCCCACAGTAAAACTACAGGACCTGGACACGTAATGGAGTATTTATACTTTAAGTACAGGAGTATCCAGCCTGTGATCCGGAGCTTTTCTTGTTTTCTTTGGCGCAACTCGTTCGTATCAACTCGACCCAGCGGAGGGAAATCAATCACGATCTCTGCCTCCTCAATATGAACTAATTTGATTTCTGAGTTATAAGCTCATAAATAACGGCCATAAAACAACACCCTGCGCCTGGTTCTTTTCCTGCTCCGGGACAGAACGTGTATTGTGCCGGCTCTAATTGGCTGCAGGTTTTTTGGGGGGGATGTCGGCCATCTGTGCCGTCCGGTCACATTCCAGCTGGTCGGACTCAGACGCTCAGTGAGTGTGAGGTGCATCGGAGCTGGGTGGTTTTGGCAGCAGCTATCAGGTGTTTAGGTGACTTCAGAGCGGGAGGGTGGTGCTGGTGGTGGTGTTGGGGGCCGCTCTCTCTCGGGTCCCCGGGGGTCACTTCAGGATGTGTAACCTGATGTAATTGCAGGCATTAAGTGCAGCGAGGCCCTGGACAATCTCCCTCTTTGTGGAGTGAATTAAAGAATATTAGCTGCAGCGGCGGCCGCTAATGGACAGAGAATGGATTGGTGTGTAGTTTAGGGGTCGTTACAACACAAAGCTGGTGTTAAGAGGGGCTTGTTGCTGGCTTGAATCCACCGTGAACTCTGCTGCTGGAGGTTGTAAATCATGTGAGTTGTGGAGCTCAGGATGAAACAGGAGGAGGAGGAAGGTGCTCCGAGCTGGCACCCGCTCCGTTTCCTCCAGTTGGGCGTCCACATGACGATAATCCCACCCAGCCACCCACAGACTGCCCCACTCCCTGCTTCCTGTTATTACAGCAGGAGGAGAGGAACGACAGGAACTCTCGAAAATCTCATTTCCAGAGGACACTGACGTATGGAAGCTTCATTCTGCCAAAATAACCAAAACATGAAAAATAATAAAGATAAGACTGTGGTGACTGACATTTGGCATAAATATTAAAACATTAATACTGCAAAGTTTTTTTTCATCAGTGTCTATCAGTGCACTGTTACACTTTCATTCTACTTCAGCAATGTGATTAAGATTAACTTCAATAAAAAAGTTCAGTGTGCACCAGCTCATAAACTCACAGACTTGAGTCCCAGAAACTCGTCTCCACCTAATTCAGCTAAAATATCTTGGATACAAACGCTGCCTCCTTGTGGTGATGACGTCATTTACAGTCAGCCCATACATTCTCTTGACCAATCCTGAGCCAGTGTCAGCTGTCAATCATGACGTCATCAAATAACTGATTAAACCAAACTGATGAGAAACACTTGAACAAACATCAGTGAGAGGAGAACGAGCTGAAACGACAGAAACATCTTTGACAAATATTTATTTAACGTCTACTCTGAGTTTTTAGTTTGGTGCATGTTTCATCTGCTAACATGGAGGAGGTTAATAATCCATCCTGCAGTCAGACACCAGGGGGCAATGGAGAGGATATGGCTTCACTTCTGGGAGCTGTCATGTCGTCCATCTTTCCTCGAAAACTTTCTGTCTGACAAGTCAAATGTTTCCAGAAAGTTCCACAAGATTTGATTTGTTTAATTCATAACTTGAATCAAATTTTTTTCAAAAACAATTTTCATTTGTTTCATTTGTTTCATGGTAGAAATGAGCCTCCATACCCCCCCCACTGATGAGGTAATAACCTGGAGTTAACGAGGGGGCGTGGCTCGTTGTTTCTGGATCTCAATGTTAATGTGAAATCCAGACGGGGGGAGCTGGCACTGTGGACCAGCCTGAGTGGACGTACCACCGCTGTGCTCAACCCTCGTCCATTACCTCTGACGCTCCTGCCAACACAGTCAGTGTGTGAAGCTGAATCCAGAACTGTAAGAAACAGGAAACTCTGACTTCCAGCTGTAAAAATGTAAAATAAATAATGGAACTGTGAGAAATTTCATGGACTCAGTGGTTTGACTCGTTTCCAACATTAGAGCTGCTGCTCTGTTTCTTTATATACATGTTTTACATATGTTTCTTTATATACATGTTAACATATGTTTCTTTATATACATGTTTTACATATGTTTCTTTATATACATGTTAACATATGTTTCTTTATATACATGTTAACATATGTTTCTTTATATACATGTTAACATATGTTTCTTTATATACATGTTTTACATATGTTTCTTTATATACATGTTAACATATGTTTCTTTATATACATGTTTTACATATGTTTCTTTATATTCATGTTTTACATCTGTTTCTTTATATACATGTTAACATATGTTTCCTTATATACATGTTTTACATATGTTTCCTTATATACATGTTAACATATGTTTCTTTATATACATGTTAACATATGTTTCTTTATATACATGTTAACATATGTTTCCTTATATACATGTTTTACATGTTTCTTTATATACATGTTAACATGTGTTTCTTTATATACATGTTAACATGTTTCTTTATATACATGTTTTACATGTTTCTTTATATACATGTTAACATATGTTTCTTTATATACATGTTAACATGTTTCTTTATATACATGTTTTACATATGTTTCTTTATATACATGTTAACATGTTTCTTTATATACATGTTTTACATATGTTTCTTTATATACATGTTAACATATGTTTCTTTATATACATGTTTTACATATGTTTCTTTATATACATGTTAACATATGTTTCTTTATATACATGTTAACATATGTTTCTTTATATACATGTTTTACATATGTTTCCTTATATACATGTTTTACATATGTTTCTTTATATACATGTTTTACATGTTTCTTTATATACATGTTAACATATGTTTCTTTATATACATGTTTTACATATGTTTCTTTATATACATGTTTTACATCTGTTTCTTTATATACATGTTAACATATGTTTCTTTATATACATGTTAACATGTTTCTTTATATACATGTTTTACATATGTTTCTTAATATACATGTTAACATATGTTTCTTTATATACATGTTTTACATATGTTTCTTTATATACATGTTAACATATGTTTCTTTATATACATGTTTTACATATGTTTCTTTATATACATGTTAACATATGTTTCTTTATATACATGTTTTACATATGTTTCTTTATATACATGTTAACATGTTTCTTTATATACATGTTTTACATATGTTTCTTAATATACATGTTAACATATGTTTCTTTATATACATGTTTTACATATACACACACACACACACACACACAGACACACACACAGACACACACACACACAGACACACACACACACACACACACACACACTCACACACACACACAAACACACACACACACACACACACACACACAGACACACACACACACACACACTCACACACACACACTCACACACACACACAAACACACACACACACACACAGACACACACACACACACACACTCACACACACACACTCACACACAAACACACACACACACACACAGACACACACACACACTCACACACACACACTCACACACACACAAACACACACACACACACACAGACACACACACACACAGACACACACACACACACACACACACACAGACACACACACACACACACACACTCACACACACACACTCACACACACACACACACACACACACACACACACACTCACACACACACACAAACACACACACACACACACACACACACACAGACACACACACACACACACACTCACACACACACACACACACTCAGTGAATCTGTTGTTGACCAGGTGTAATGCTCCTCGATGCTGCCAGGGGGAGCCACACTGATAATCACGTCTGATTCCTTAGACAACAACTGAGGCTAACGCTTAGCTAATGCTAACCATCAAAAGCATTTCAAAGTGTTTCCTCAGACGTTTAAAGAACAAATTATTTTTGACAGTTTGACCTGAACAGTTTGTGTCGTCCCCACATCACTCCGCCTTCAGACAATAATACTGCACTGTCGTCTACGTCGTAAATCACGTCGTCCGCGGGCCGATCCCACACAGCGTTCATACAGAGGTGCCCCCCCGTCCTTGTTGTTTGTGTCACATCTTGGTGACATTATCTCCGTCATGTTTCCAGTCACAGAGGGGAGGCGGAGGTCAGGCGGAGGTCAGGAGCTGGTGCAGTCGCAGAGGTCGACTCTGACAGATTTCTCTGACTCACACTTACACACAAGTGTGGTTTCTGGGAGATTCTCTGACGAAGCTGAACTCTGAAACACTCAGACTCTGTTTGTTCGCCTCATGTGGAAAAAGTGTAAATAACAAAATATGTCAAACTCTGGTTTGTGTCTCAACATGAAAATATGTCAGTGCTCATTGTTTTTATGAAATATCAAGTTTAACGAATGATGCTGTATCTCATGGTTGTCATGGAATCAAACTTTGTATTGTATCTGTACAACAACATATCAAAACCAGACCTGGACGCTAGATGATCTCTGAACCAGCCGATCCACAGCGACCACATCCGGCAGAGCGACCAATCACTGGAGTCAGACGACACAAACAAAAACACATCCAGATAAAATCTGATTTTTATTTTAATCAAGTAAATGATTTATAGTGTTCTGATGCTCAACACTGTTCACGTGACCTGAGACAAACCAAAGTGCAACAGAAGACAAAGACGATCATCAAATTCATTCAATGCTTCCTCTTAAAGTGACTGAGGTGGCACATAAGTCAGATTTGGGCCCTGAGCCCTAAAAACACGGAGTCTGGCTCTGATCCGGCTCCACATATCATATTTTATTTTTATGTTTTGGCTTCATATGTAATAAACAGTAAAGAGAGAAAATAAACAGCAGTGCTGGCTTTGTGTCGAAGGCCCTGCTGGGAGCGTGGACGGGAAGAGAAGCTCGGAGCCAAGAAATAAATCGCTGCCAAAAGCTGGAATCACCTGGTATGATATTTCTACATCTGAGAGGAGATCCGCTAAGACTGCGCTGTTAAATGTCAGTGACGGAGTTCTGCTTCACGCTCAGGTTTGTAACTCGCTGCTCGGTCTCATGATTCGTCTCCTCCGATCAGCGACTCCTGGATGAAATGTCCATCTCCAATTGGATCCTCGCATCGCTGACAGGAAGAAGCTCAGAGCCAGAAACATCTCCCAGAGGAGAAACGTATTTTAGGTCAGCTACATGTTCTGCCATCTGTTCTGCTCCACAACTGAAAAGATGTTGGGAGGAAAGAAAGAGGAGGGTCCAACAGGGAGAGAGTGTGGGGGGGTCAACCTGAGCAGGAGATATGACCACGGGGGGAGGCAGTGGGGGGAGGCAGTGGGGGGAGGCAGTGGGGGGAGGCAGCGGGGGGAGGGGGCAGGTGCTGCATGTAAAAATATAAAAGAAAGAAAATTTGAACAGGAAGCTTCGACGAGCTTTGTCTGGGGGGGGGGCAGTATATACATTTATCATCCTCAAGCTACCCACAATCCTTTGGAGTGCAACATGAGTGACGGTGAAGTCCCTCGGCAGCGCTCGCTAACGTGTTTGAGTTTATGTAAATTCATCAACACAGAAAAAAATCTAAAACCGTCGACCTTTAAACTGAGATTCTGAATCTGACAGAAACATGAGTTCAACTAAAGTCTGGAGAAAATGACAACACAACCATCATCACTTCAATAAACGTGTCGTTCAATCCCATGAATTCATCGATACCTTAAAATAAACTGAAAAACAAAAACACTAAACATTTTGAATGGTTTTATTATTTCATTGTATCTAAAGAAAATCTCATGACTTCACACCGTGAAGCTCCGAGAGTGACAGACTCAGTGATGGAGTCAGACACTCAAACACTGTCACACACACACACACACACACACACACACACACACACACACACACACACATAGACACACACACACACACACACACACACACACATAGACACTCTCACACACACACACACACACACACACACACACATAGACACACACACACACACTCTCACACACACACACATAGACACTCTCACACACACACACACACACACACACACATAGACACTCTCACACACACACACACACACACACACACACACACACACACACACACACACACACACAGAGACACTCTCTCACACACACACACACACACACACACACACACACACATAGACACTCTCACACACACACACACACACATAGACACACACACACACACACACACACACACACACACACACATAGACACTCTCACACACACACAAACACACACACACACACACACACACAGAGACACTCTCTCACACACACACACACACACACACACACACACATAGACACTCTCACACACACACACACACACACACACACACACACACACATAGACACACACACACACACACACACACACACACACACACACACACACACACACACACACACACACACACACACACACTGATTTCCCGCCTGATGCAGCTTTAATTTCAGATCTGAATCCGTCTTGATGGTCGGATCCTGCAGAGTCGGGGACGATGTGGATCAGGGTTCGACAGAGGTCGGCACATTTGGGATTTGAAGGGCCCGGGGCCGAGTTGAGGGGCCCGGGGCCGAGCTGACAGGGGGAAATATTTTGTGCTCTCCAGGGTGCAGCTTAGTTCACGTTCAGCTCTGCTTTAACTTCCCTCCCAGGAGCAGAAAGTTGGCTTCAGCCGTGATGTCTTCTCCAGATGTGCACCTCTCTGCTCTTTCTCCCTCCTCCTCTTCTCCATTGTGAGTTTTTCAAACTCCACAATTAACGTCTATAAATCATGTCCCGAATACTTCCTGCTCAATCACAGGGGAATATCAGGGAACAGCCCAATAACTCATTACAAATTGGAAGCTTAAAGCAGCCAAAAAGATAAATTGTGTCGTGAAAAAGTCTCATACAGGACGAGAGTCTCAGCGTTTTAATGACAGTCTGCTCCGTTAACTCAGAGGAAGACCATTAATAAAAAGCTCCGGCAGTCTGTCTCCTCTCAGCCTCAGGAATCACTAATATATATATTTAATCTGACCTCATCCAGTTAAACCACTTCCTGTTTACTTAAGTCCACCACCAGAAACACGTCTTTATCTCTGCAGCCAAGATCTTCCATTGAAAAGTAGAATAATAAAGTTCTCACTTTCTCTTTATTGAAGCTCAATCGTAGCATCTATTCATTCATTATTTTTTAAAGACGAAAATGAAATGGAACTAAAATCTCCAATCGGCAAGCTCCAGCCTACAGGTGGAGGTTTGCCTGAGAGACGGAGTGCAGGGCAAAGAGAGTCCACATGGTTTTCCTTTAGTAGCTAGCTTAGCATAGAGGCTGCGGACAGGCTAAAGGGGCTAACAGCTGTTAGCCAAATGTTTCAAATCCGACATCCAGTGATTGTTAATGTCCAGTGTTTATTAACTGCTCCTCTAGAACGCTTCATCAGCTTCATCAGCTTCATCAGCTTCATCACCTGTTTCATCTGTTTCATCTGTTTCATCAGCTTCATCAGCTTCATCAGCTTCATCACCTGTTTCATCTGTTTCATCTGTTTCATCACCTGTTTCATCAGCTTCATCAGCTTCATCAGCTTCATCACCTGTTTCATCTGTTTCATCTGTTTCATCAGCTTCATCAGCTTCATCACCTGTTTCATCTGTTTCATCAGCTTCATCAGCTTCATCAGCTTCATCAGCTTCATCACCTGTTTCATCTGTTTCATCAGCTTCATCAGCTTCATCAGCTTCATCACCTGTTTCATCTGTTTCATCAGCTTCATCAGCTTCATCACCTGTTTCATCAGCTTCATCAGCTTCATCAGCTTCATCACCTGTTTCATCTGTTTCATCAGCTTCATCAGCTTCATCACCTGTTTCATCAGCTTCATCAGCTTCATCAGCTTCATCAGCTGTTTCATCAGCTTCATCAGCTTCATCACCTGTTTCATCAGCTTCATCAGCTTCATCAGCTTCATCAGCTTCATCACCTGTTTCATCTGTTTCATCAGCTTCATCAGCTTCATCACCTGTTTCATCAGCTTCATCAGCTTCATCAGCTTCATCACCTGTTTCATCTGTTTCATCTGTTTCATCAGCTTCATCAGCTTCATCAGCTTCATCAGCTTCATCACCTGTTTCATCAGCTTCATCAGCTTCATCACCTGTTTCATCAGCTTCATCAGCTTCATCAGCTTCATCAGCTGTTTCACCTGTTTCATCAGCTTCATCAGCTTCATCAGCTTCATCAGCTTCATCACCTGTTTCATCTGTTTCATCAGCTTCATCAGCTTCATCACCTGTTTCACCTGTTTCATCAGCTTCATCAGCTTCATCACCTGTTTCATCTGTTTCATCAGCTTCATCAGCTTCATCAGCTGTTTCACCTGTTTCATCAGCTTCATCACCTGTTTCATCAGCTTCATCAGCTTCATCAGCTGTTTCATCAGCTTCATCAGCTTCATCAGCTGTTTCACCTGTTTCACCTGTTTCATCAGCTTCATCAGCTTCATCAGCTTCATCTGTTTTCACCTGTTTCACCTGTTTCATCTGTTTCATCTGTTTCACCTGTTTCACCTGTTTCATCTGTTTCACCTGTTTCACCTGTTTCATCTGTTTCACCTGTTTCACCTGTTTCATCTGTTTCACCTGTTTCATCTGTTTCACCTGTTTCATCAGCTTCATCAGGTTCATCAGCCTCATCACCTGTTTCACCTGTTTCATCTGTTTCACCTGTTTCATCAGCTTCATCAGCTTCATCTGTTTTCACCTGTTTCACCTGTTTCACCTGTTTCATCTGTTTCACCTGTTTCATCTGTTTCACCTGTTTCATCAGCTTCATCAGGTTCATCAGCCTCATCACCTGTTTCACCTGTTTCATCTGTTTCATCTGTTTCACCTGTTTCATCAGCTTCATCAGCTTCATCTGTTTCATCTGTTTCACCTGTTTCACCTGTTTCATCTGTTTCACCTGTTTCATCTGTTTCACCTGTTTCATCTGTTTCACCTGTTTCACCTGTTTCATCTGTTTCACCTGTTTCACCTGTTTCATCTGTTTCACCTGTTTCATCAGCTTCATCAGGTTCATCAGCCTCATCACCTGTTTCACCTGTTTCACCTGTTTCATCTGTTTCATCTGTTTCACCTGTTTCACCTGTTTCATCTGTTTCACCTGTTTCATCTGTTTCACCTGTTTCACCTGTTTCATCTGTTTCATCTGTTTCACCTGTTTCACCTGTTTCATCTGTTTCACCTGTTTCATCAGCTTCATCAGCTTCGTCAGCTTCATCTGTTTCATCTGTTTCACCTGTTTCATCCGTTTCACCTGTTTCATCTGTTTCATCTGTTTCATCTGTTTCACCTGTTTCATCTGTTTCATCTGTTTCACCTGTGTCACCTGTTTCATCAGCTTCATCAGGTTCATCAGCCTCATCACCTGTTTCACCTGTTTCACCTGTTTCATCTGTTTCACCTGTTTCATCTGTTTCATCTGTTTCATCTGTTTCATCTGTTTCACCTGTTTCATCTGTTTCATCTGTTTCACCTGTTTCATCTGTTTCATCTGTTTCATCTGTTTCACCTGTTTCATCTGTTTCATCTGTTTCACCTGTGTCACCTGTTTCATCAGCTTCATCAGGTTCATCAGCCTCATCACCTGTTTCACCTGTTTCATCTGTTTCACCTGTTTCACCTGTTTCATCTGTTTCACCTGTTTCATCTGTTTCATCTGTTTCATCTGTTTCACCTGTTTCATCTGTTTCATCTGTTTCATCTGTTTCACCTGTTTCATCTGTTTCATCTGTTTCACCTGTGTCACCTGTTTCATCAGCTTCATCAGGTTCATCAGCCTCATCACCTGTTTCACCTGTTTCATCTGTTTCATCTGTTTCACCTGTTTCATCTGTTTCATCTGTTTCACCTGTTTCATCTGTTTCATCTGTTTCATCTGTTTCACCTGTTTCATCTGTTTCATCTGTTTCATCTGTTTCACCTGTTTCATCTGTTTCATCTGTTTCATCTGTTTCACCTGTTTCACCTGTTTCACCTGTTTCACCTGTTTCACCTGTTTCACCTGTTTCACCTGTTTCATCTGTTTCACCTGTTTCACCTGTTTCATCTGTTTCACCTGTTTCATCTGTTTCACCTGTTTCATCTGTTTCATTGTGACAGAAACATGTTACATGTTTAAGCTCTATTTGTTTCAGTCTCTAGTTGAACTCACGACCAGACCTCAATTAAAACTGTAAATGTGAAATGAGGCTGAAGTGTGATGAAGCTGATTTGAAACGTTTGTCAAACAGATGATGTTTCTCAACAGGGGGGGGGGGGGGGAGCTGAAACTTTCTGGCTCAGGCTGTTTTCTGGCAGCGGCTCACGCGGCTGAGATGTAAATAATGAACGACTTATTGGTTGTTTGCAGCTTCAGTCTCTGCAGAGTCGAGACGTAACGTCCATCACCTCCTGCTCACCTCACACACACACACACACACACACACACACACACACACACACTGTCAGTCCGAGGTCACTTCCTCTGGAATATTTCTGGAGAAGGTCGTGTTCACAGCGAGTGAACGTTTGTGTCGACAGAAAACTCAAAGTGATCGCAGACTGAATTATTGATCATCTACAAGATATTCAAACAGCTGAGGATCTTTGTATGAGGCCAATAATATTTCTGTGTGTGTGTGTGTGTAGTTGTGTAACTGTCACTAGTATGTGTGTCATCAGAGTTGAGTTCATGTGTAAAATAGATCCATGTGTTGGATCCATGTTCACATTCACAGATTTTTACACCTTCACAAATCTGATTACACACTGATACAGTTACACAACTCTACACACACGCGAAGTGATGATTGCTCTGAGAACAAGAAGACAGATTTGACACTTGAAACGAATTTAAAAGGAATTTAAAATTAATTTTAAACGAATTTAAAAGGAATTTAAAATTAATTTTAAACGAATTTAAAACGAATTGCATAATAAACGTTAAAGCTGCAGCAGAAACAATCAGCTGAAAGATAATTTGAGCGACACGTGAGCGCAGCCAATCAGAGCTTCCCGACTGTCTCGTCATGAAATGAAATCTACCGTATGACACCTTCAGTGTGAGGAGCTGTCGAGCACGAGTCTGAAGCTTCATGAAAGTAAAAATAAAAATGTGTCCTGAAGAAAGAATCGGTGGAGACAGACTGTGACTGAAACACATTTAGTCGTGACACGTCGACGCTGCAGAGCTGAATCTCTGCTGCTCATCAGGAATAAACCTCTGTGTTCCTGTGGCCTTCATCGAGTTAGAGAAGCTCAGAGAGAGGAACGTGCTGGGTCGTTATCATGGCGGCCACGTCTCAGAGATGAGAGAGTCGGCTCTCGCTTTCCCCTCGGTGGCAATTAGACGAGTGTGATGGGATGAACTTCACTGTTTTAGCCACGAGCGAAAAACTGCTGTCAGGCTGCGGCTGACGACTGGAGGAGAGAGGAGTCTGATAAATCTGCGGCTCAGCTGCACCTAATCCAGGAGGTAACGTGTGCTGCAGCGCACGAGAGCTGCTGCAGCACAACATCTCCGAGTGTGGATCCATCATCTGAAATCAGTCCACGACACATCCACTGTTTCCTCCTGTTTCATGAAACCAAACACAGAACGGCTCATTCGTTAGTTTTTTCCTGAAAAAAAGTTTTGTTTCATTTTCCACATCAAATAAAATCTGGGAACCAGGATATGAAACAATATTTCACTTTATTTTAATAGATTTATTTTATATTAAATAAAATGTCTATTTAGATTTTTTAGTTTGGTCCATGTCCCATCTGCTACATGGAGGAGGCAGGGTCTGTACTGCAGTCAGCCACCAGGGGGCGATCCAGATGATTTGGCTTGAGTTTATTATATTTACAGTCTGTGGTCACAATAACGGCAACGTGTCAAAAATGTTTGATTAGTTTGTAACTAAAACTAAATTCTGATCATTTTAACACAATATATAATTATTATTTAAATTTGACTTCAAACATTTGACTTAATGTTTTTATTTTTCTACAAACATTCACCTTGAACTCATTTTATTTTAACAGATTATTTGGAGAAACTGATCTTAAATCCGTCGTTGTTTTATTCTGTTGTTTGAATCGGAACGTGCTCTCGCTCTGATCCTCCTGCAGCAAATGACTTAACGACATATTTAAGGTGTGATGACACTTTGTGCTCTGGCCTGTGATGTAGCGAGCGCGGTGAAGTGCTCCATATTTCAGCGGCGAGGATCGGCAGCGGTTCAGACGCAGTGATAATGGCTTGTTAAGGTGGAGGAACAAGCAGCGGCTGCGTCTCCTCTCTCTAATCACTCCTGAGCTTTGATTAGCCTCGGCACACGAGTAATGGGTGGCATTTTCCGAGGCCTGTCGGGCGGCGAAGGGAGATGATTTAACGGCCTCTCCGCTCCTTCCTCCTCCTCCTTTTTACTCATCCCAGTGGTTTTGATCTATTTTTTACTGCCTGTCTCCGTCATTTATCAAGAGCAGAACGACTCCTAAAGTAACTTGACATTAGCAGCAGCGACTGATACCTCAGGAAGCAGAAGGAAAGTGAAAGGAGAAGACGAGCGGTATGTCGTCTGAATAAATGATGGAGCACGTCTCATTAAGCAAGAAAAAAGAAACCAAACACTGAAGTTGACCTTTAACCTCAGAACTCATTTTCAAAGCAAAGTGGATGAAGAGACGAGTCAAAGAGGAAGAGGAGTGAGAGACTGTCCTCACACACCGTCACTTGTCCTGGAAGACGATGAGACGCAGCTGAAAAATAATGTGTCGACCTGCAGTTGATTTTCAAAAAATGTGGAAATAAGACATTCAACAAAATGGATCACTTCATCAACCAATCAATCAACCAATCAATCAATCAATCAATCAATCAATCAATCAATCAACACACACACACACACAAACACACTGAACACACACACACACACACACTGAACACACACACACACACACACACACACACACACTGAACACACACACACACACACACACACACACACACTGAACACACACACACTGAACACACACACACACACACACACACACACACACACACATACACACACACACACATACACACACACTGAACACACACACACACACACTGAACACACACACACACACACACAAACACACTGAACACACACACACACACAATGAACACACACACACACACAATGAACACACACACACACACACACACAATGAACACACACACACACTCTGTAAACATTATGAGAGAAGTCGTCTCCTCCGAGGACTCACTGCTTCATGAATAATGCAGACGCAGAGTTTGACCGCTGGCCTGCAGCTGATTGGCCGTCTCGGGGTCGAGGCTGGGGCGTATATAGGGGCACGGGGGAGGGGTGAACCTTCCATCTCCACCGGCCTGGATGACTGACTGACCCCCCCCCAACACACACACACAGATCGATGCAGGTGGACGGAGGAGCTGCTCGACTCTCCGACCGTCGACTGATTCACTTTCTTTGTTTTGACATGAGGACGAAACCCCGATGTCTGTTTCATTCTCCTCACAGCGCCCCCTGGAGACCACACAGTTCACTATCACCATAAAGATTTGCCCATCAGTCACGTGCACAGTTTCTCCTGGTGATGGCGCTACAGCAAGAATAAGTTCATCCTTTGGAAGGGGATCAGACCTTCAGGGGTCCCAACGGTTCATATATGATCGCATGATGTGTGTGTGAGTGTGTGAGTGTGTGTGTGTGTGTGTGTCTGCATGTGAAGCTGCTCTCTCTCTTTCTCTTCATTGTGTTACACTCTGTCAGGCGGGGCCCCTCTTCGGGGGCCTGACATTTCAGCTCGGTGTGTTTTCGGCCCCTGTGATTTACACACACACACACACACACACACACACACACACACTCCTCCTCCTCCTCTCCCACTACCCACCGGGGGGGGGGGGGGGGGGGGTTACCCACGATCCTGTGCTCGCCGGTTGGACCTCGTCTTCTTTTGCGACGAGGTGCATTAATGTTTTAATGTTACGTTGATCAGCAACACACACATGTGATGATGAGCTAACATGCTAATGTTTGCATGTGTTTGATCCTGCGGCCGCTCAGCTCGTGAATAATGAAGCAGCCGACTGTGACATCATCGACCTGGCTGTGATCACGCAGACTTCAGATCTGTGTTTCCCTGCGTCACTACTTTCTGTAATGAAACAAACACATGCTACATATCTCTGCACACTGGGTCAGAGCACTGACGCTGTCGGAACAGAATGGAATTAAAGATGGACGACGTGTCTCCACTTTTCTCAGATACGAATGCTGCCATCTTGTGCTGATGATGTCATCTGAGGCAAGAGTCTGCAGAAGTGATCGTATTGGTGGAGCCGCCGTGTCGAGGTCAATTCTGCATCCAGCCAGCAGGGGGAGCAACAGGGCGTCTCGGTTCAGGTGTGGCCTCCTCGCCGACAGAGACTGTTTCAGACGCCGCTGATAAATGTGTTCTCGAATTCTGAGAAACGAAGGATCCAACAGGTGGTTCCTTCTCAGATCAACATATCCCAGGATGCAGTGCATGCCAGTGTCAATGCTAACGAGCTAGCTTTCTGAGTGCAGCCGCTCAAAGTAGCTAACGATGGAACGGAAAGAGCTGTTGACGCAAACAGGAAATCCTCTGTCGACCAGACCTCGTGGTCATGATGTTTTTATTCACACATGAAGATGACATGTACATTTACCAGAACACGTGAAGTGAGTGAGAACTCAGACCTGCTGCCACAGAACCGCTCAGTGTCCCTGAGCAGAACATTAGGGTCGAGTGTGGACCACGACTCCTCAGAGTCCGAGTCCGTTGACCAGGAAGGACGTGACGCCACCGAGCCGCCGCTCCCGTCACTTATCTGCTCCATTTACTATTTTCCAGCCGTGGGGCAGGAGGTGACCCCCCCCCATCCCGACCCAGAGTGTGTGTGTGTGTGAGAGGATGAAGAGCATAAAGATGGACGCCCCTGGAAAAACCTCAACACACACACACACACACACACACACCTCCCTGAGCAGCTCCACAGCGCCCCCTGGGTTTGTGCTCAGCAGCTGTGAGTCTCCAGCAGCAGATTAATCATCTCAACACAAAAACAGTGATAAATGAGTTGCTGTCACACACACACACACACTGAACACACACACACACACACACACACACACTGAACACACACACACACACACACACTGAACACACACACACACACACACACACACACACACACACACACTGATCTGATCAAGTTAAATATTCAATATTAAATTAAATCTTTATTTCTTTATTAATCGTGACCCTTCACAGAATAAACACTAATATAAAACAATCATATCTTGATATAATAATAAATAAATAAAACATTAACAAATATTCATCACAATGAAAAACAAACTTTATTCTACTTTACTTTATTATTTATATTATTTCATGTTTCCATAATTTAGGTTTAAATTAAATAATCTGTAAAAAAACATGATGTTTTTGGACATTTTTAATTTTTAATTCTAATTAAATCGGGAAACATTAAGAACTTGATTTATTCCTGAACCGTCGTTTTATTTTCTGGAGAAGTTTGTGGTGAATCTCTGTTTCTTCTTCATGTTGATCTCCACATGGATTTTTTTGAGTCTCTGATCTGAGACGTGGATCCGTCGTGTGGTCGCCTGCTGTGTGGTCCTGTCAGTAGGGGGCGCCCTGGCCCCTCCACAGACTGTTTATGTAAATCACGTCATGATGTTATTTAGATCAATCGATGGAGCCGCTCACTGGGTTCTGCCAGTCCGAGGTCACGAGCCGTGGGGGTGACCGGTTACATTTGCACAACACAGTGGTGTTGGGGGTCCCGTTAGACCAGAGGGCGACCTCTCGTTGTGGCGGGTGGGCGGAGTTCTCCTCACGCCTGCAGCCCCACGCTGAGCCTCAGAGCTCTGGCCTTTACGCCCACCGGCCCGTCAGACAGAGACAGACTGACAACAAGTCCCAACGCCCCGCCGCCGTCAGACATCACTCCTCGTCCTGTCACACTCTCAGATATCACTTACTTTACAAACCACGCCCCCACAACACACCATTAATAACTCAGGAGGTCAACGAAGAACCAGGAGTGAAGAACAGGCCTCGGTCACGGAGAACCCGAAGAACCAGGAGTGAAGAACAGGCCTCGGTCACGGAGAACCTGAAGAACCAGGAGTGAAGAACAGGCCTCGGTCACGGAGAACCCGAAGAACTTCACTTTGCACCATAGACTGTTTATTATATAATATAATACAACATCATTTAATACAATATTATACAATATGATATTTTTTTATTATATAATAACAAGACAGCACAACATTATAAACACTCACCTCTACAACAGGGACGGAACAGTTAGAAAAGATTCTTTATTGAGTGTTTTATCATTATCATTGATGCTACTTAAAGGTCCTGTGTGTAGGATTTAGTGACATCTAGTGGTGAAGTGTCATGAATACCTTATATTTAAATAAAGGAACCATTCTATAGGATAAAGAAACTAACTCTTTGTACAATTTATATAAAAAAACACTAGGATATCCACAGATCTAGATCTGTAGATATATAAGAGATATATCTACAGATCTTTAGATAGATCAGATCTGTGGATATATAAGAAATATATATATCTTCGATCACCCAAATCCTCTTTTCTGTTTTTTGATGAAATGTAAATATCTCATATATTTTTCTGCAGATTTAAAACTGCTCAACTTAAGTAAGACTTTCTCAACAAGTCTTATTTATTAATTAACATTAACATTAACATTAAAATTAACATTAACATTAACATTAAAATTAACATTAACATTAATAACATGCTCGAAAAACAAACGTGGAATAAAATTCACCTGAAATTTGTCACAAACGAACGTTTGACGTGCGTCAGAAACAGACAAGAGATTTATCACAAGGAGGAAATGAAGTTTATTTGTTTCTCTACATCATCTCCTGACACACACACACACACACACACACACACACACAAACGCTCCATATGTACAATAAAAAAATGCACAAACATTAAGTAAACAGCTTCACCCCCCCCCCCCCCCCCCCCCCCCCCCCCCCCCATAAAGACAATACAAGCCCCTCACACTCTCTCACAGCCTCCCCTCACTTGTTTGGCCTCCCCCAGGACCCATAGGCGTTGTCGGAGCCCGGCGCTCTCCCCCGACGCTGCGGTTCACCAGGTGTTGTCTGCAACAGGCAATTAGTAGAATAGGTGTAGCTGTCAATCAGCCGGCTGGAAGATTAGCTGCTTGGCCGTAATTAGCGGGTTAGAGGCTTCTTGGCCCAGAGGATAAAGGCTTTGCCAATAATGG
>NC_091101.1:27065000-27067500 GCF_024713975.1 Paralichthys olivaceus
AACAAATGAAAAGATATAAAGTTCCACATGTTGGGCCCAGGTGTCAGAGTAATAACCGAGAAGGAGAAGAGGAGGAGGGTTTGTGTTTCCTGATAACACAGCTCGGCCTCAGGGGAGCAGCCGTGTGAGATCTGCTGTCGGTTCCCACTGGTCCTGCAGCGCTGGATGTTTGATTGGACGCTTGTTTCTGCTGTTTGCTCTCAGATGTAATGGAGCTGAGCGCTGCCTCTGCTTCTCTGTCTGCATCACGCTCCAGTTTTTATTCTGAGAGGCTCAAGATTCTGATGTCGACTTAATAAACCTCTGTGCTTTTTCTCCTCCTCTGGTTTCAAACACATCTTCACTATCGCCATCGTTGGATTCTGCACAAGCTTTTATTTTCACTGAAGAATAAATCTGGTTTTTCTCTATACAGTCCTGGATCTGTGGATAGGAACCAATGGACACTAGTCCAGACCAGCATCAACAGAAGAGGAAGAAGTTGAAAGTCCTTCTACATCAACAGTGACATTAATTCTGACACTATTCACATGATTTGGAAAATAAATTAAATGATAAAAAAAGTTGTACGTTGGGAAAAGAAAGAAGACGTCAACATCAAACAATGATGTTCTCGTACAATTAATAATTCTATGAAACCAAATGTTGACAATGAGATTCAAAAGTCTGCAGCAACACAGCAAATGTCCCCGATGGATCATCTGAACATGAACCTGCGGCTGAAGATTAAAGTCGACGAACACGTTCCAATCGTTCAAGCTGCACTTACTAGATGTTCTCCAGAGCTTTCAGTCACATGTTCGTGTTCCTCCAGCTTTGACCTGAAACATTATTTGAGTCAAAGAACTAATGATTGTAAATCCTGTGTAATAATCTCAACAAATCATTCTGAGGATGATATTATCATATTGTATATAATAATCAATATGATAATATTATTATTATATAATATTTATCATTCTGTCTCTATCCACAGTTGTGTTTATGATTTTTATTGTACAGTTTTAGTCATTTATTGATTCATCAAATTAATTCTAGAAAACACAGCTGAACTTGTTCTTCTTCTCTGGTTCATTTATTTGTTTGAGGTCACTTCAGTTTGTGATGCAGGCGGTGACGGGGTCCTGCAGCCATGAGGAGTCCTGAGAGCGCCTGTCAGAAACTGCATGAATAAGACACAGCGACAGGCCTTGGTCTGTCAGGCACCACAGAAGAAGAGAGACATGGACGCCAGCAGGTCGTCACCTCGCCCGTCTCACCTGTCGACTCCGAGCGTTCGTGACATCTGAGCTAATCGCAGCAATTTCATTTTACAAGTCATATTATTCACTTCATTCTAATTTTCAGTTTCACTGGGACTCGAGACCAAGGTTTGTTTGTGTCGGATAAAACTCATCTCACCTCCATATGAAGGTCGGAGGTCAGAGGTCATTTATTTTTACATGTGTGAGGAAACATTTTGTGAAGAGGATCATTACGTTTTAATATTTGGAAAGTTTCAGAAAACTTTTGATCATTTGACATCATAACACACATCCAAAGTTTTTTTTATATTAATTGTAAGAAAAGTCATTTTTGTAATTTCTTGAAGATGTTTCTGCAAACAGATATTCCGTGTAGATTTAATCCAGAGTGAATGTCGTGCAGCTCCGTGAGTCTCTTCAGATGTTCCTGACAACTGACATAACAACAAGAGGTCACATGGCCTTGACCTCTTAAATCTACTCAGTTCATCTTTGAGTCCGACTGAACATTTGGAACAAATCTGAAGAAGTTCCCTCGACGCGTTCTCAAGATATCCTGTTCACAAAATGTGACGGAAAACCTGAAAAATACAACCTCCGGCCACTAGGTGTCACTAGTCTCACCAGTGACGTGTGTATCAGTTTGTATTTGTCATCAGTGAGAGTGTCGTCTGAAGAGTGTGTCGCCCTCCCCGGGTGGTGAGCGTGTGTGGGCGTGTTCTGTCAACATGGAGGCGTGAGCCCGCCTGTTGTCATGGCGAGCAGCTGATGTGTGTGCGGCGACATTAGGAGGGTTAATCCACATAAATGTTGACAGCCATATTGCTGACACAGGGAGTTAATAAGACTAACTGATTATTAGCTTTATAACATTCCTCCGTCATCACGCCGCCGCCTGTCAATCACTGACACAATTAAATTGTTTAATGAATAAATTTGCATTGATAATAACGGGGCTGTGTGGGAACATCTGGCTGCGGTGGTTTAATGGCGAGCGTTGCATCAGACGCCCATATGGAGGCCGAGTGGAGGGGCTGTTTGACGCTAACTAAATGAAAAGTATCACTCAAATTAATTTGGCTCGTTTGACAGTCGGGAAATCACTTAGTAAGACTGATTCTGCCCAATTACAACCTCCAGTGCTAATTACTAGAGGAGGAGCCATTTCATACGTTCACAACAACACTCACCTTCCTCCGTCAGCAGGAAAATACCCACAACTCCACAAAACACTTTCTGCAGCTCCGCACGGCTCT
>NC_091101.1:27072500-27085000 GCF_024713975.1 Paralichthys olivaceus
TATTCCACTGACGTTTGTTTGGTTATTTTCAATACAACAATAGAATAAGTTTAGTGTAATAATACAATAAATATTCAGAGGTAAGACACTCTGTTTTTTCAACCTTTAATTTGATGTGTTTGTGTGAAGCGTCAGTTTCCCCTGAAGCTCTTCAGACACAAATAAAGAGGGCGAGCGAGGCAGGGTTAACATGAGGAGGAGGGAGAGCGAGCAGTGAGGAGTTTTAATTTGAAAAGCCTCCAGGTCGAGTTCAGAGATAAAGAAAAACACTGTTTTCATTATTCATGTGTCATACATGTCAGGATGACTTATTTATTTTATACATATGATTTATTCATCTAACACGCCCCGATGGGGGGGTAGCTCATATTGTTTCATCACATGTGACCTCTTTGTCCTGACAATCTATTTTACTCACATCACATATATGTACACACACTTTTACACTCTATATGTGTAATACTGTTTATAAACAGTATCAATGTACATGATCGGAGTTGTTTCACTTACTCGTCATCACTTCCTGGAGATAAAATATCGCTGATACAAACGCTGCCACCTTGTGGCAACGATGTCATCTGCAGTCAGAGTCTGTGCTCGAGGGATCGTGGAGCGGTCCCGCCCATTCACACACTCGACCAATCAGGAGTCGGTCTCATGACTTCTGTTTTTATATCATCAAATAATTAATAAATCCAAACAAACATCACCCGTCCTCACCCGTCACCATCACTGTCCTCACCCTCATCCTCACCCGTCACCATCACTGTCCTCACCCTCATCCTCACCCGTCACCATCACTGTCCTCACCCGTCTCACCCGTCACCATCACTGTCCTCACCCGTCTCACCCCTCACCATCACTGTCCTCACCCGTCACCATCACTGTCCTCACCCGTCTCACCCCTCACCATCACTGTCCTCACCCGTCACCATCAATGTCCTCACCCGTCTCACCCGTCACCATCAATGTCCTCACCCGTCTCACCCGTCACCATCACCCGTCCTCACCCGTCTCACCCCTCACCATCACTGTCCTCACCCGTCACCATCAATGTCCTCACCCGTCTCACCCGTCACCATCACTGTCCTCACCCGTCTCACCCCTCACCATCACTGTCCTCACCCGTCACCATCACTGTCCTCACCCTCATCCTCACCCGTCACCATCACTGTCCTCACCCGTCTCATCCGTCACCATCAATGTCCTCACCCGTCTCACCCCTCACCATCACTGTCCTCACCCGTCTCACCCGTCACCATCACTGTCCTCACCCGTCTCACCCGTCACCATCACTGTCCTCACCCGTCTCACCCCTCACCATCACTGTCCTCACCCGTCTCACCCGTCACCATCACTGTCCTCACCCGTCTCATCCGTCACCATCAATGTCCTCACCCATCTCACCCCTCACCATCAATGTCCTCACCCGTCTCACCCGTCACCATCACTGTCCTCTCCCGTCTCACCCGTCACCATCAATGTCCTCACCCGTCTCACCCCTCACCATCACTGTCCTCACCCGTCTCACCCGTCACCATCACTGTCCTCACCCGTCTCACCCGTCACCATCACTGTCCTCACCCGTCTCATCCGTCACCATCAATGTCCTCACCCATCTCACCCCTCACCATCAATGTCCTCACCCGTCTCACCCGTCACCATCACTGTCCTCTCCCGTCTCACCCGTCACCATCAATGTCCTCACCCGTCTCACCCGTCACCATCACTGTCCTCACCCGTCTCACCCGTCAACATCACTGTCCTCACCCGTCACCATCACTGTCCTCACCCGTCTCACCCGTCACCATCCCTGTCCTCACCCGTCTCACCCCTCACCATCCCTGTCCTCACCCGTCTCACCCCTCACCATCACTGTCCTCTCCCGTCTCACCCGTCACCATCACTGTCCTCACCCGTCTCACCCGTCACCATCACTGTCCTCACCCCTCACCATCACTGTCCTCACCCGTCTCACCCGTCACCATCAATGTCCTCACCCCTCACCATCACTGTCCTCACCCGTCTCACCCGTCAACATCACTGTCCTCACCCCTCACCATCACTGTCCTCACCCGTCTCACCCGTCACCATCAATGTCCTCACCCGTCTCACCCGTCACCATCACTGTCCTCACCCGTCTCACCCCTCACCATCCCTGTCCTCACCCGTCTCACCCCTCACCTTTCTTCATGTGACCCACTGATATTTTCGGTGGATTCAGAAATTCCTCGGCAGTGACAGGAAACGTGAATCCTCATTTGAATACTTAATACTCATAAAGTGCATAAAGTAAACGACTGATGTGAAGTAAAAATACGTATTTATTATTGAAGTATTTGAGTACTTGACGGACGTTTCCTTCACATGAATGATGAAACAACAGCAGGTTGAATATTTAATAAAGTGAGTTTATATTTAAAGACGCAGTAACTTAACGTGTCGTTCTGATGTTCGTCACATTCGTCTCTGTTTCCTGTGGGAAAATAAAAATATCTGCTGTCGTTTTTAATTCACTTCCTGTCACAACGAGGACGAACATGTGACTGTGGCGTGTTCTGTGGTTCGTGATGGTCGTTAATGACACTCTAAGACGAGCACGTATGTGACTCAGTGAAACTGGAGCAGGTCTGTGAGGAACCTGATGGTTCACGTGTCAGAAAATGATCTCACATGAAATTTACACAAATGAACAAATGAACAGATTCAGTGTAAACGACAGATCTCTGTCACGAGTTCAACTCAGAATTCAGATTCATCTTCATTAAACTTTGACCTGAGAGCTTCAGCTGCAGCTCCATAATGTTTGTGTTGGTCAAAGTGAGGCGTCAGTGCAGCAGCTCACAAACTCAAACGTTACGGAGACGACGAATTCAAAACTCAAGGGAAGTGCAACCAAACTTTTATACAAACGACGAGTTTAAAATGTGAAATGTGTTCAAATGTAATGTGAGGATTATGACCTGAACAGTTTGAAGAAAAGACGAGTGAAATTGAACTTCACCACATCGTTTCCTGACCTCTATTTGTCTCCGCCCCCTCCAGCGCTTTGGGAAATCATGTGACGGAGGACGAGTGTTTACTCACAGAGGAGACGAGCGTCCTTTAAATGTTTCAATATGAGATGAGGGAGAACCACTGTGAAATCGTCTGATTGCTGCTGAGTCTCCGCTGGCCAACGCTCAGTGAACTACACACCACACCAACAGTCACTAATTAAAGGGACATGCCTCCGATTAGCAGGCGCCATCCAGGTGCACTATGGGAAATTTAGTTTTTAAATCTCATCACGTCTGACAGAAGATTTTATTTCTGTGGATTGGTCAGTTTTAGAAGTTTCCGTCCAACAGGACAGAGCAAACGAAACATCAACCTTCATCTTCATCATCGTCATGAAGGTGATGACGATGATGAAGATGATGATGAAGATGAGGTGATGAAAATGATGAAAACTTTCTTAAAAGTAATTTCATAAACGAGAATTCTGATCAGAGATGAAACTGAAGGGATGAATGTGACGCCCCCTACAGGACATGTTGGGGTTGGGCGATGGTGGACTTGTTGTGAACCTGCAGACGATACTCTGGGCTGAAAAACACACAGTATTCTATATTATCACTTTTTATTATTTACATTGAATATTCTCCTGAACCGACACTGATGATGAAGCTGCTGAAGCAGACGAGTCTTCAGAGACGTTGTGACCATTGAACCCTGAAGCTCTTTGTTTGATGGAGTATTAAAGGTACTTGTACTGCAGTAACTGTTATAACATGAAGAACTGTACTAATGAAAACTTCATTTAAAATCCAATCATCTTTTATTCTCTATAGTTCAGGTTGTTTTGTCTTGTAAAACCTGAAGGAATCAGAGCTCCACCTCTTCCAGCTGTCAATCACTGCGCCTAGCAACAGATGGGGGTGGGGGTTTGAGGTCAGGTGGTTTTACCTTCAGAAGGAGGCGGAGCTCCACCTGTTAAAACTGCAGTCGGGGGGGGTAGCATCAATTAATACCAATAAAGACCTTAAGTGACAACACAGAGAAGCATCAGGCCGACAAAGTGCTGCAGCTTTGTTCCTGCGAGGCACCAGCTGCTGCTGTCAGGCCCCGAGGACGCCACTGCAGCGCAGCGTTCTGCTCGGGCGCCGCGGCGGGACACGGTGGGCGGCGGCGGTATGACGCAGCCGGGCCGGACGGGCTCCCCGCGCGAGTGCAGTATTAATGAGGCGACAGCACGAGCTGCTCCCGTATTCATTAGACATCTGGGCCGACAGATGTGACGAGACGCCGCAAGACGAATAAAAAATCACTTCCCATCTGGACGCCGCAAACTGGAAAAGACAAGAGGCCCTTTTCTCTCCGTCTCCCCCACAATACCCCCCCCCCATGACTGTAGATAAGGATGATCAGCCTGTTTTTATATCATCAAATAACTAATTCAAACCAAAATGATCAGAAACACTTGAACGGCCAGAAATGACAGAAACATCTTCCCGTGTCCCATCTGCTAACACGGAGGAGGTGAGGCCCTGCAGCAGCCAGCAGGTGACTGACACTTTGCTTCAGAGAGCTGTCGTGTCGTCCATCTTGATTTTCAGTGTGTAGTAGACGTGTTTCCAGTATAAACATTGTGATGTTGAACATGTTGAATGTTTGACTCGTGATGTCTTCATGTCATGTGACGTCTGCGTGTGAAGAACATTATTTCACATGTGATGAACTGTTTCTTCTTCTGCTCTTTAATAATCGTTTCAATTAAAAGCTTCATTTCCTCTCATCTGCTTCTGAAATGTTTTATTTTTTATGACCGAGCTCCTCGTCTCTGTGAAGGTCACAAACCTGCCCCCCCCCCCATCAGTGTGAGGACCATTAAACCTCTGACCCCGCCCCCAGCTGCTGGTTAAACACAGAATCCCGTCAGTAAATATGTAACAGACACAGATCAGAAAACAGAAACTACAATCATAACTTATATATGTATATATATATATATATTGATATATATATATATATATATATATATATATCCATATATACGCCCACATTGTTTCCTGATTGGTTCTCATCAGTGTAACCAGTCAGCTGTCACAGGTGTGAGCTCGGCTGCTCCTCTGATGATCACACACATACTAACGACACACATACATGGAACAAACTGACGCAGCACAAACTCTTAGTGTAAACACTGGTTGAGGCCCCTCAGGGCCCCTGAACCAGAGCCGATCACTGACGCTCTGAGCTGCTTGGAAAAGCTGTTTGAAGACAGAGACGCAGCGACGGCTGCGAGCAGAGCAGCGATTTATCTGAAAGATGGCCGACAGCCTCTCGATAGAGACAGCCGCCGTTCTGGGCAAACGAGGGCTGTCACATATTTCACACGGCCGCACTCTCATTAAAGACGTGGAAGGTGCTCGCTGCGGTAATTGTTTTAATTTATTTGTTTATGGCGGAGACAGAGGGGACGGGCACATGGCACTTTGCTGTTTTATTGGGAACATATGGAAGACATTTATCACCATTTGCAGCGATCGGCCTAAATGATTTTATTAACTAATTTGTAACTTTACACTTTTTTAATCAAACACATGCTGTGCGCTGTAATGTTCTGATAATGCTCCGGGGCTTTGTAAAGAGAGCAGACGCAGCCGGAGGGAAATAAAGAAGGAGGAGAGGAAGGAGAGATGAAATGAAAGTGTGGGTTTGGGAGAGGAGGGCGGGGAGGAGGGCGGCACCGTTAACGTGCTCTGCTGCATGGCGGCCATGATGGAGATGAACGGGGGCTGAGCTGCGGAGCTCGGCTGTCGGCTCCGAGGTATTTAGGCTGTTTACCTAAACCCCGCCCCCTCGCCACCGACACGCTGAGTGATCATGAAGGTTTGAAGTGACCTGACGTGACCTGACGTGACAAGTGTCCACACACACGTTCAGACACTTGTGGCTTCACTTTCTGTTTTTAGAAACTCAGGCTGCGTTCAGAAAGTCCAGTTAGTCTCCTTCCTCACCACTGATCCCTGAAGATGAGAAGGAAAGGATGTAAGGAATTAGGAAAGGTGTCTTTTTAAATACAACTTTATTCATTAAAGAAGATTTGACAGAACAGTTCTGACAGTTCTGAGAAAGTTTCCTGTTTTAAACGAGTCGTTGTGAGAAAAGATGTTTTGGAAACATTTCATATTATTATATATTTATATCAGTGGGGAAACAAGGAGATTTAATTTGAAATGTATAAACACAATGTGAGGAATCTACGAGGAGACAGTTATGGTGGTGATGATGTCGTGTGGTGATGATGTCGTGTGGTGATGATGTCGTGTGGTGATGATGTCGTGTGGTGATGATGTCGTGAGCTTTAAGATCTTTATGTTTGTTACGTGGGTGTGTCCAGGTGAGACTATGAGGTTGTGTCACTTTAAATGTTGCTGCTGCAAAGAATTGTGGGACAGCATTGTCTCCTTTCCCTTCATAAAGGATGCTCTGATGTTTCCTCTGCTAAAGGAGATGAGTTAGGAAGTCCTCCTCCTCCTCCTCCTCCTCCTCCTCCTCAGTTTGTTGGAGACGTCGACTCGTTTAGATTCTAAACGAGTCGACGTCTCCGACAAACCTTCCACTTTAACACCATCTGCCCCGCCCCCCCCCCCCCATGCTCCAACATGGAGGCTGACAGGAGGTGACATCTCGCTCTCCTCCTGTCTCTAACTGACACGTCACTTCTGCCTCTTTGAACGAACTCTCTCCTCCTTCACCTCCTCCTGTTAACTACTTTGCTGCTCTCACGTCTCTTAAATAAACAAACCGGCGACGGGTTCTTGTCCCAGCGCCGCCGACATCTGGACTCGAACAATCACAGACGCTGCCACATAAAACCAGCAGCCGACTGCCGGAGTGAGGAGCGGCCTCTTCTCCCATTAAGGCCCTAAAGAGCAGGGCACCGGAGGAGGCGCAGCAGGAGCCAGGATCATCACGTTTTCATACAACATGTGGCACCTCCCCCCTCTCCGGGCCAAATGGCAATCCTGAATTCTGCCCAGCTGTCGAGCTACAAATGGAAGCTCACGCCTCCTCTTCACCTCCAGAGGTCACCTCCTCTTCACCTCCTCTTCACCTCCAGAGGTCACCTCCTCTTCACCTCCTCTTCAACTCCAGAGGTCACCTCCTCTTCACCTCCAGAGGTCGACTCCTCTTCACCTCCAGAGGTCACCTCCTCTTCACCTCCGGAGGTCACCTCCTCTTCACCTCCAGAGGTCACCTCCTCTTCACCTCCTCTTCACCTCCAGAGGTCACCTCCTCTTCACCTCCTCTTCACCTCCAGAGGTCACCTCCTCTTCACCTCCAGAGGTCGACTCCTCTTCACCTCCAGAGGTCACCTCCTCTTCACCTCCTCTTCACCTCCAGAGGTCGCCTCCTCTTCACCTCCAGAGGTCACCTCCTCTTCACCTCCTCTTCACCTCCAGAGGTCACCTCCTCTTCACCTCCAGAGGTCACCTCCTCTTCACCTCCTCTTCACCTCCAGAGGTCGACTCCTCTTCACCTCCAGAGGTCACCTCCTCTTCACCTCCGGAGGTCACCTCCTCTTCACCTCCTCTTCACCTCCAGAGGTCACCTCCTCTTCATCTCCAGAGGTCGACTCCTCTTCACCTCCTCTTCACCTCCAGAGGTCACCTCCTCTTCACCTCCAGAGGTCGACTCCTCTTCACCTCCAGAGGTCAACTCCTCTTCACCTCCTCTTCACCTCCAGAGGTCACCTCCTCTTCACCTCCAGAGGTAACCTCCTCTTAACCTCCTCTTCACCTCCAGAGGTCACCTCCTCTTCACCTCCAGAGGTCGACTCCTCTTCACCTCCAGAGGTCACCTCCTCTTCACCTCCGGAGGTCACCTCCTCTTCACCTCCAGAGGTCACCTCCTCTTCACCTCCTCTTCACCTCCTCTTCACCTCCAGAGGTCACCTCCAGAGGTCACCTCCTCTTCACCTCCAGAGGTCACCTCCTCTTCACCTCCAGAGGTCGACTCCTCTTCACCTCCGGAGGTCACCTCCTCTTCACCTCCGGAGGTCACCTCCTCTTCACCTCCTCTTCACCTCCAGAGGTCACCTCCTCTTCACCTCCTCTTCACCTCCTCTTCACCTCCTCTTCACCTCCAGAGGTCACCTCCAGAGGTCACCTCCTCTTCACCTCCTCTTCACCTCCAGAGGTCACCTCCTCTTCACCTCCAGAGGTCGACTCTTCTTCACCTCCAGAGGTCACCTCCTCTTCACCTCCAGAGGTCAACTCCTCTTCACCTCCAGAGGTCGACTCCTCTTCACCTCCGGAGGTCACCTCCTCTTCACCTCCGGAGGTCACCTCCTCTTCACCTCCTCTTCACCTCCAGAGGTCACCTCCTCTTCACCTCCTCTTCACCTCCTCTTCACCTCCTCTTCACCTCCTCTTCACCTCCTCTTCACCTCCAGAGGTCACCTCCAGAGGTCACCTCCTCTTCACCTCCTCTTCACCTCCAGAGGTCACCTCCTCTTCATCTCCAGAGGTCGACTCCTCTTCACCTCCTCTTCACCTCCAGAGGTCACCTCCTCTTCACCTGCAGAGGTCACCTCCTCTTCACCTCCTCTTCACCTGCAGGGGTCACCTCCTCTTCACCTCCTCTTCACCTGCAGAGGTCACCTCCTCTTCACCTGCAGAGGTCACCTCCTCTTCACCTCCTCTTCACCTGCAGAGGTCACCTCCTCTTCACCTCCTCTTCACCTCCTCTTCACCTCCTCTTCACCTGCAGAGGTCACCTCCTCTTCACCTCCAGAGGTCACCTCCTCTTCACCTCCTCTTCACCTCCTCTTCACCTCCTCTTCACCTCCTCTTCACCTTCTTCAGCAGAGACACAGCTGCGACAGCCTGAATGGATGAACTGTGCGTGTAACGCTGCGTCCACCGATCTGACAGCTTCCTGTAGCGGAGCCTCCTCTTCTTCCTGTTGAAGTAATGTAGCCGTGGATCCTCCTCGATGGAGCGTGTTCCCCTCAGCACGTACTTTATTGTGATCGGCTTCACTCCGGGGACCAGCTGTAATCGCTGCCTCCAAATAATTTGTTTTCCAGCACGACTCCCCTGCTTCCGTCCTCTGGTCCACCTGCACACGTTTCTATATGAAGCTTTCTGGGAATTATTCTCAGATTTTAATATGAAGGAGCTGTTTATGGTACTTCCTGTCATCAGGTGTTTCTGTACCTGCAGGATCAAGGTCACAGTAAAAGTAACAAAGTACTTTTATGACTAAAGTAACTGAAGTGTTTTACAGACAGAAGTTTTTTGGCGTGTGTCACAGCTGTGATTCCACACATTCATGTTCCTACAGCAGCTACAACTTGATATTTACTTCCCATGACTCTGATTGGTTGGAGAGGACGTCTGCGTGTTGTCAGTGGGGGGGTCGTAGTCTGACTGTTTGAATGGAGGAGATGTAAACAAACCTGATGAACTGTGCTGGAGGACGAGCTCAGCTAATACCTCGATGACCTGCGTCTCCAGAGGCTGAGTTCACATGTGACGATGCAGAAGACACGAGTCCCACTCTCTCTCTCTGCTTGTGTGATGACCTCGGTTAATTACTTTAGGAGCCGCCGTTATGTCGGCGGTCTGCATTAAAGATGTCGGAGGGGAGCGAGGGGGAAGCGGGCTGGTTGACCACGCTCTGACCTCAGCTTCTTTTCAGCTGCATCCTCTCCGTCCTCTGAAGTAATGTGAGACCAGCGTGTGGCTCGGGGCCACAACAGTGCTGAAGCCCAGCGGGGCCCTGACCCCCGCCCGCCGCGGTACGACTCCGTAATCACAGGTAGTTAAGAGAAACCCCTCAACCGCCGCCGCAGGTCTGACGAGTCATGTTTGTGCAGATGTTGGACTGAATGAACATTTACAGAAACTAAAGCAGGAGCTGCAGGGAAATGTGCCGCTGCTCATTTAGAGGAGACAAAGAGCGGAGCGGTAAACAATGAGCAGCGTCTCCATGGCAACCAGGGCCCCATCTGTTCTCTGCTAATGACCCCCCCCCCCCCCCCCCCCCCCCCACACACACACACACACACACACACAGTTTAAACTACCTGAATCCACCTCGTCTGTTCCGTGTGGTTCTCAACATGAGGTCTGGGCCCCTCTACCAGCCGGGGGACGACAGGTCAGACGTGTTGCCAGGTCATCTGTCAGTGGGTGTGGCCTCTCCAGAAGAACAGGTGGAGCTGCAGAAGAAGAGATGATGTCACACGAGGGGAAGAAACATATTTGATTTAGATTTTAGATTTGTTGACAAGTTGAAAAACACACACACACACACACACACACACACACACACACACACACACACACACACACACACACACGAGGACAGAACAAGCTTCACTCTCAGAGGCTGATGGGACCCCCCCCACCCCCACCCCCCTGATGATTGGACATATATAATATATATATATAAACGATATATAAATGAAGTGATTTTCTAAAATCTGTGGCTTCGCCTGAGCTTGTTTTAAATTTCCACTCAAACTAAAACTTTGACTTTATTCACTTAATGTTTCCTGATATTCCTTCATTGATGAAAATGGACCAGAACTCGTGTTTTCTCGTGTCGGTGACTGAAACGTTCGAGGTTCACGTCATCAGACCTGAGGGTCATCGCCTAAAGGTCATGAACCTGCTGCTGATTGGCTGAATGAGAAAATAACGAGCCGCTCGGTGGATAGACTTGTGATTGGTGGAGGTGATTATCAGACGCAGCAGAGACGCTGTGATGCCTTCAGGGAACAAACAACAACACAAACATTTGAGTGCTTCTGTAACGGCGCCCTGACGAGGTCTCATTGTCTCATTGACCCAGAGCCGGTGGACAGCCCCCAACTCATCCTCTCTCGCCCACCTCCCACCTTGGGGTGCGTTGGGTGTTCGGGCGTCTCAGACCTTGACTGACTGATTAATGGACTGGACGACAGTCAGCTGGAGAGATTACAGAAACACCGCCTCCTCGCCAGGGGATCTCGCTGCAAAGAGAAACATCCAGCAGCCTCCGTGCCAACCCCCACCCCCCCATTCCAAGTCCCCCCCTGGAAGCTCAGACATTGGGGAAATTAACATTGGGATGGGGGTGGGGGGGGTGGTGGTGAAGGCATACCGCTTGCCAAGCCATCTGAGATCTTCCTCCTCCTCTCTCCCCGTTTTCGATTTTGTTTGTGCCCGCTGCCGATTCCCCGGCCGGAGTTTTTCGGCTCGGCATCAAATCCCCGCCGTCCTCACGGATTCTCCAGATCTCATTACAGCCAATGAGGCTGCAAAGACGTTCAGATCAAAGTGAAAGACTTCAGCCTCCGGGGGGGGGGGGGGGCAGCCTCACAAACAGAATCTGACGTTCACTCCGACACTGAGAGGTTTGAACAACGTCTATAAAGTTGAATCAATGCTTCATATGTGGAATATAGATGATTGATTTTCCATCTTTTACATAAACAAACTCCTCCTCTTGAAGTCGTCACGGAGACAAAGTCGTTTTATATACGTTACGTTAGTGACCGTTTTTAACGTGTGAACGTGTGAACGTGTAACTTCAGGTCCCAGATCAGCAGTGAAGCAGGTTCTGTTCACGTCAGATGTTAGAGATCAAACAGACGGAGCTGGGAGGGGCTAAGACACTGTTCTTTGACACAACACAGTAAAACTACTGGATTACAAGTAATTCTCTTGCCTTTGTAACTAAAGTTGTAAAACACACTCTGAAGGTCTACCTGAGTAAATCTACTCAGATACTTCCTGCAGCAGTGATAATAAATACTGAGCGTCCTGTCACTTTGGTCGTGTCTCCACAAAGAGCGTCTTCACGTTCGTTCAGCTCGCCGCCATAAATCCTCCTCTCTAACATATTCATTACCTTCGGCCCGCCGCTCATTTCCAAGTCAGAGGTGCTGAGCAGGCGTGATGCTCGGCGCCGGATGTCCGGGGCAGGACTCCCAGGGCCTGAGCGTGAATAAATTGACTGGGGTCGCGGCACAGACGACAGTCCGTGTAGTAATGAGAGCGAGAAGATGTCAGGCTCCGATCTCCTGAAACTTCGCCGTCATTCACTGTACAAGCCGTCGTCCATTTAGGTCTAGGTTAGGTTTTATGTGCAGCAACGTTTTTGTGCGCTCAAACGTTTTGTTGGCGCAGCGGAGGTTTACTGCCGCTCGGCCTGTTTGTGTCTTAATGTTGCAGGTGTAACGTCACATGACGCGTGACCAGCAGGACCTCACCTGGATCCTCAACACGGCTGCTGAACTCTTCTGTTTATTTATCCAAATAAAACCTGGATCTGGTGAATGTATTATTATTATTTCTTATTATTATTATTGTTGTTGCTGCTGTTGTTGTTGTTGTCATAATTAGTAGTAGTAGTAGTGTTGTTTGTATTGTTATTATTGTTGTTTTTATAATTATTATTGTTGTTTTTATTATTATTGTTGTTGTTTTTAGAGACGAACCTTCAGTGAACCGTCGGCT